>NC_056453.1:44063122-44110622 GCF_018296145.1 Oncorhynchus tshawytscha
CTCTCTACTCTCTGTCTACTCTTTCCTGTCTGTCTCTCTCTACTCTCTCTCTACTCTCTCCCACTGTCTGTCTCTCTCTACTCTCTCTCTACTGTCTCTCTACTCTCTCCCACTGTCTGTCTCTCTCTACTCTCTCCCACTGTCTGTCTCTCTCTACTCTCTCTCTACTCTCTCCCACTGTCTGTCTCTCTCTACTCTCTCTCTACTCTCTCTCTACTGTCTCTCTACTCTCTCCCACTGTCTGTCTCTCTACTCTCTCTACTGTCTCTCTACTCTCTCCCACTGTCTGTCTCTCTCTACTCTCTCTCTACTCTCTCCCACTGTCTGTCTCTCTCTACTCTCTCTCTACTCTCTCCCACTGTCTGTCTCTCTCTACTCTCTCTCTACTCTCTCCCACTGTCTGTCTCTCTCTACTCTCTCTCTACTCTCTCTCTACTCTCTCCCACTGTCTGTCTCTCTCTACTCTCTCTCTACTCTCTCTCTACTCTCTCCCACTGTCTGTCTCTCTCTACTCTCACTCTACTGTCTCCCACTGTCTGTCTACTCTCTCTCTACTCTCTCTCTACTCTCTCCCACTGTCTGTCTCTCTCTACTCGCTGTCTACTCTCTCTCTAAATCAAATCAAATGTATTGATAAAGCCCTTCTTACATCAGCTGATGTCTCAAAGTGCTGTACAGAAACCCAGCCTAAACCCCCAAACAGCAAGCAATGCAGGTGTAGAAGCACGGTGGCTAGGAAAAACTCCCTAGAAAGGCCAAAACCTAGGAAGAAACCTAGAGAGGAACCAGGCTATGTGGGGTGGCCAGTCCTCTTCTGGCTGTGCCGGGTGGAGATTATAACAGAACATGGCCAAGATGTTCAAATGTTCATAAATGACCAGCATGGTCCAATAATAATAAGGCAAAACAGTTGAAACTGGAGCAGCAGCATGGCCAGGGGGACTGGGGACAGCAAGGAGTCATCATGTCAGGTAGTCCTGAGGCATGGTCCTAGGGCTCAGGTCCTCCGAGAGAGAGAAAGAAAGAGAGAAAGAGAGAATTAGAGAGAGCACACTTAAATTCACACAGGATACCAAATAGGACAGGAGAAGTACTCCAGATATAACAAACTGACCCTAGCCCCCCGACACATAAACTACTGCAGCATAAATACTGGAGGCTGAGACAGGAGGGGTCAGGAGACACTGTGGCCCCATCCGAGGACACCCCCGGACAGGGCCAAACAGGAAGGATATAACCCCACCCACTTTGCCAAAGCACAGACCCCACACCACTAGAGGGATATCTTCAACCATCAACTTACCATCTTGAGACAAGGCTGAGTATAGCCCACAAAGATCTCCGCCATGGCACAACCCAAGTGGGGGGGGGGGGGCGCAAACCCAGACAGGATGATCTCATCAGTGACTCAACCCACTCAGGTGACGCACCCCTCCCAGGGACGGTATGAGAGAGCCCCAGTAAGCCAGTGACTCAGCCCCTGTAATAGGGTTAGAGGCAGAGAATCCCAGTGGAAAGAGGGGAACTGGCCAGGCAGAGACAGCAAGGGCGGTTCGTTGCTCCAGAGCCTTTCCGTTCACCTTCACACTCCTGGGCCAGACTACACTCAATCATATGACCCACTGAAGAGATGAGTCTTCAGTAAAGACTTAAAGGTTGAGACCGAGTTTGCGTCTCTGACATGGGTAGGCAGACCGTTCCATAAAAATGGAGCTCTATAGGAGAAAGCCCTGCCTCCAGCTGTTTGCTTAGAAATTCTAGGGACAATTAGGAGGCCTGCGTCTTGTGACCGTAGCGTACGTGTAGGTATGTACGGCAGGACCAAATCAGAGAGATAGGTAGGAGCAAGCCCATGTAATGCTTTGTAGGTGAGCAGTAAAACCTTGAAATCAGCCCTTGCCTTGACAGGAAGCCAGTGCAGGGAGGCTAATACAGGAGTAATATGATCAAATTTTTTGGTTCTAGTCAGGATTCTAGCAGCCGTATTTAGCACTAACTGAAGTTTATTTAGTGTTTTATCCGGGTAGCCGGAAAGTAGAGCATTGCAGTAGTCTAACCTAGAAGTGACAAAAGCATGTATTAATTTTTCTGCATCATTTTTGGACAGAAAGTTTCTGATTTTTGCAATGTTACGTAGATGGAATAAAGCTGTCCTTGAAATGGTCTTGATATGTTCTTCAAAAGAGAGATCAGGGTCCAGAGTAACGCCGAGGTCCTTCACAGTTTTATTTTAGATGACTGTACAACCATTAAGATTAATTGTCAGATTCAACAGAAGATCTCTTTGTTTCTTGGGACCTAGAACAAGCATCTCTGTTTTGTCCGAGTTTAAAAGTAGAAAGTTTGCAGCCATCCACTTCCTTATGTCTGAAACACATGCTTCTAGCGAAGGCATTCTAGTTTGCTCTGTTTTTTTGTTAATTCTTTCCAATGCGTCAAGTAATTATCTTTTTGTTTTCTCATGATTTGGTTGGGTCTAATTGTGCTGCTGTCCTGGGGCTCTGTGGGGTCTACTTGTGTTTATGAACAGAGCCCCAGGAACAGCTTGCTTAG
The DNA here is from genome assembly GCF_018296145.1 of Oncorhynchus tshawytscha. Taxonomy (NCBI): domain Eukaryota; kingdom Metazoa; phylum Chordata; class Actinopteri; order Salmoniformes; family Salmonidae; genus Oncorhynchus; species Oncorhynchus tshawytscha. The sequence continues at coordinate 44,065,676 of NC_056453.1, forward strand.
GGGACTCTTCTCCAGGTTCATCTCTCTGTAGGTGATGGCTTTGTTATGGAAGGTTTGGGAATCGCTTCCTTTTAGGTGGTTGTAGAAATTAACGGCTCTTTTCTGGATTTTGCTAATTAGTGGGTATCGGCCTAATTCTGCTCTGCATGCATTATTTGGTGTTCTACGTTGTACACGGAGGATATTTTTGCAGAATTCTGTATGCAGAGTCTCAATTTTGAAGTCTTGGTTGGTGAGCGGACCCCAGACCTCACAACCATAAAGGGCAATGGGCTCTATGACTGATTCAAGTATTTTTAGCCAGATCCTAATTGGTATGTTGAAATTTATGTTCCTTTTGATGGCATAGTATGCCCTTCTTGCCTTGTCTCTCAGATCGTTCACAGCTTTGTGGAAGTTACCTGTGGCGCTGATGTTTAGGCCGAGGTATGTATAGTTTTTTTGTGTGCTCTAGGGCAAGATGGAATTTGTATTTGTAATCCTGGCGACTGGACCTTTTTTGGAACACCATTATTTTGGTCTTACTGAGATTTACTGTCAGGGCCCAGGTCTGACAGAATCTGTGCAGAATATCTAGGTGCTGCTGTAGGCCCTCCTTGGTTGGTGACAGAAGCACCAGATCATCAGCAAACAGTAGACATTTGACTTCGGATTCTAGTAGGGTGAGGCCGGGTGCTGCAGACTTTTCTAGTGCCCGCGCCAATTCGTTGATATATATGTTGAAGAGGGTGGGGCTTAAGCTGCATCCCTGTCTAACCCCACGACCCTGTGTGAAGAAATGTGTGTGTCTTTTGCCAATTTTAACCGCACACTTGTTGTTTGTGTACATGGATTTTATAATGTCGTATGTTTTACCCCCAACACCACTTCCATCAGTTTGTATAGCAGACCCTCATGCCAAATTGAGTCGAAGGCTTTTTTGAAATGAACAAATCATGAGAAAACTTTGCCTTTGTTTTGGTTTGTTTGGTTGTCAATTAGGGTGTGCAGGGTGAATACATGGTCTGTTGTACGGTAATTTGGTAAAAAGCCCATTTGACATTTGCTCAGTACATTGTTTTCATTGAGGAAATGTACGAGTCTGCTGTTAAAGATAATGCAGAGGATTTTCCCAAGGTTACTGTTGACGCATATCCCACGGTAGTTATTGGGGTCAAATTTGTCTCCACTTTTGTGGATTGGGGTGATCAGTCCTTGGTTCCAAATATTGGGGAAGATGCCAGAGCTAAGTATGATGTTAAAGAGTTTTAGTATAGCCAATTGGAATTTGTTGTCTGTAAATTTTATAATTTCATTAAGGATACCATCAACACCACAGGCCTTTTTGGGTTGGAGGGTTTTTATTTTGTCCTGTAACTCGTTCAAAGTAATTTGAGAATCCAGTGGGTTCTGGTAGTCTTTAATAGTTGCATCTAAGATTCTCTCTCTACTCTCTCTCTCTCTCTCTCGCTCTCTCTCTACTCTCTCTCTCTCCCTACTCTCTCTCTCTCCCTACTCTCTCTACTCTCTGTCTACTCTCTCTCCCCCTGTCTGTCTGTCTCTCTCTCTACTCTCTCTCTCTCTCTACTCTCTCTCCTCTCTCTCTCTGTCTACTCTCTCTCCCCCTGTCTGTCTGTCTGTCTGTCTGTCTGTCTGTCTGTCTGTCTGTCTGTCTGTCTGTCTGTCTGTCTGTCTGTCTGTCTGTCTGTCTGTCTGTCTGTCTGTCTGTCTGTCTGTCTGTCTGTCTGTCTCTCTCTCCCCCTGTCTGTCTGTCTGTCTGTCTCTCTCTCTCTCTCTCTATCTCTCTCTCTACTCTCTGTCTACTCTCCCCCTCTCTCTCTCTCTCTACTCTCTCTCCCCTGTCTGTCTCTCTCTACTCTCTCTCTCTATCTACTCTCTCTCCCCTGTCTGTCTCTGTCTACTCTCTCTCTACTCTCTCTCCCCTGTCTGTCTCTCTCTACTCTCTCTCTCCCCTGTCTGTCTCTCTCTACTCTCTCTCCCCTGTCTGTCTCTCTCTATTTTTCTCTGTCTACTCTCTCCCCCTGTCTGTCTCTGTCTACTCTCTCTCTACTCTCTCTCTCCCCTGTCTGTCTCTCTCTCCCCTGTCTGTCTCTCTCTACTCTCTCTCCCCTAACTGTCTCTCTCTACTCTCTCTCCCCTGCATGTCTCTCTCTCCCCTGTCTGTCTCTTTCTACTCTCTCTCTGTTTACTCTCTCTCCCCCTGTCTGTCTCTCTCTACTCTCTCTCTGTCTACTCTCTCTCCCCCTGGCTGTCTCTCTCTACTCTCTCTCTGTCTACTCTCTCTCCCCCTGTCTGTCTCTCTCTACTCTCTCTCTGTCTACTCCAATGTCCCCACCCCGGGACTGCCGTGCAGAAGATATATCAGCCCACAGGGAGAAGCACGAGATTGAACTTCACTCAACTTTTTAGAGCAGTGGTCTGTAAAAAACAAAACAATGATAAAGCCTTGTATTCCTTTTGAATGATTTAGTCTTGTGCTGTCGGTGGTACTTGGTGCACCTGATTCAGCTGCCCTGCGCGCTGGCTAGGAGAACTGTTGCCATTTTGAACATTTCTTATGTCTGAAGGTAATAACTGCCTTCCCCGGTGGGCCCAGAGAGCAAATCAAGTGCACTATAAACCTACCGCTGGCCAATCGGATGTCTCAGATGACCGTGTCTGGTGGGCCCGGAGAGCAAATCAAGTGCACTATAAACCTACCACTGGCCAATCGGATGTCTCAGATGACCGTGTCTGGTGGGCCCGGAGAGCAAATTAAGTGCACTATAAACCTACCGCTGGCCAATCGGATGTCTCAGATGACCGTGTCTGGTGGGCCCAGAGAGCAAATCAAGTGCACTATAAACCTACCGCTGGCCAATCGGATGTCTCAGATGACCGTGTCTGGTGGGCCCGGAGAGCAAATCAAGTGCACTATAAACCTACCGCTGGCCAATCGGATGTCTCAGATGACCGTGTCTGGTGGGCCCGGAGAGCAAATCAAGTGTGCTATAAACCGCTGGCCAATCGGATGTCTGCAGTGACGTGAGCAGGCATAAAATAAATCTACAGCAAAATTGAGACTGTAAGATTTCAAAACATTTAAAACCACGACTAGAGAGAGACTGTCAACAAATACAGCAAAAGAACTGTTGTTTTTATACTTTCTACAAGAGCCCAAAATATGTACATTTCTAGATGTCTTTGACTGACCCTCAGTCTGCTGCTCTCTCCCTCTCCTGAGACAGACCCTCAGTCTGCTGCTCTCTCCCTCTCCTGAGACAGACCCTCAGTCTGCTGCTCTCTCCCTCTCCTGAGACAGACCCTCAGTCTGCTGCTCTCTCCCTCTGCTGAGACTGACCCTCAGTCTGCTGCTCTCTCCCTCTGCTGAGACTGACCCTCAGTCTGTTCCTCTCTCCCTCCACTGAGACTGACCCTCAGTCTGCTGCTCTCTCCCTCTGCTGAGACTGACTCTCAGTCTGCTGCTCTCTCCCTCTGCTGAGACTGACCCTCAGTCTGCTGCTCTCTCCCTCTGCTGAGACAGACCCTCAGTCTGCTGCTCTCTCCCTCTCCTGAGACTGACCCTCAATCTGCTGCTCTCTCCCTCCACTGAGACTGACCCTCAGTCTGCTGCTCTCTCCCTCTGCTGAGACTGACTCAGTCTGCTGCTCTCTCCCTCTGCTGAGACTGACCCTCAGACTGCTGAGACAGACCCTCAGTCTGCTGCTCTCTCCCTCTGCTGAGACTGACCCTCAGTCTGCTGCTCTCTCCCTCCACTGAGACTGACCCTCAGTCTGCTGCTCTCTCCCTCCGCTGAGACTGACCCTCAGTCTGCTGCTCTCTCCCTCTGCTGAAACTGACCCTCAGTCTGCTGCTCTCTCCCTCTGCTGAGACTGACCCTCAGTCTGCTGCTCTCTCCCTCTGCTGAGACTGACTCTCAGTCTGCTGCTCACTCCCTCTGCTGAGACTGACCCTCAGTCTGCTGCTCTCTCCCTCTGCCGAGACTGACTCTCAGTCTGCTCCTCTCTCCCTCCACTGAGACTGACCCTCAGTCTGCTGCTCTCTGTTTGAACTTTTTGGAAACATTCTGAAATACCAAGAAAATAATATTTTTTTGTCAGGTTCCTTAAAACCTCTCTGGGATATTTGGGACGGTAGCGTCCCACCTCAACAACAGCCAGTGAAGGTGCAGGGCGCCAAATTCAAAACAACAGAAATCTCATAATTAAAATTCCTCAAGCATACAAGTATTTTACACCCTTTTAAAGATAAACTTCTCGTTAATCCAGCCACAGTGTCTGATTTCACAAAGGCTTTACGGCGAAAGCATCACAACCGATTATGTTAGGTCAGAGCCAAGTCAGCAGAAAAACACAGCCATTTTTCCAGCCAAAGAGAGGAGTCACAAAAAGCAGAAATAGAGATAAAATGAATCACTAACCTTTGATGATCTTCATCAGATGACACTCATAGGACTTCATGTTACACAATACATGTATGTTTTGTTTGATAAAGTTCATATTTATATAAAAAACATCTGAGTTTATATTGGCGCGTTACGTTCAGTAGTTCCATAACATCCGATGATTTTGCAGAGAGCCACATCAATTTACAGAAATACTCATCATAAATATTGATGAAAATACAAGTGTTATACATGGAACTTTAGATAAACCTTCCCTTAATGCAACCGCTGTGTCAAATTTCAAAAAAGCTTAACTGAAAAAGCACACCATGCAATAATCTGAGTACAGTGCTCAGACAACAAAAGAGCCAAACAGATATCCGCCATGTTGTGCAGTCAACAGAAGTCAGAAATAGCATTATAAATATTCACTTACCTTTGATGATCTTCATCAGAATGCACTCCCAGGAATTCCAGTTCCACAATAAATGTTTGATTTGTTCGATAAAGGCCCACATTTATGTCCAAATACCTCCTTTTTGTTGGCTCGTTTACTACACAATCCAAAATCACGACTTGCAGGCAAGTCCATTCGAAAGTTCAGACGAAAAGTTATATTACAGTTCGTAGAAACATGTCAAACGAAGAATAGAATCAATCTTTAGGATGTTTTTATCATAAATCTTCAAAAATGTTCCAACTGGAGAATTCCTTTGTCTGTAGAAATGCAATGGAAAGCAAGCTAACTCTCACGTGAACGCGTGTCACGAGCTCATGGCACTCTGCCAGACACCTGACTCAAACAGCCCTTATGAGCCCCCACCTTACAGTAGAAGCATCAAACAAGGTTCTAAAGACTGTTGACATCTAGTGGAAGCCTTAGGAAGTGCAATATGACCCCATAGACACTGTGTTTTCGATAGGGAATGAGTTGAAAAACTACAAAACTCAGATTTCCCACTTCCTGGTTGGATTTTTTTCTCAGATTTTTGCCTGCCATATGAGTTCTGTTATTCTCACAGACATCATTCAAACAGTTAGAAAACAGTTAGAAACTTCAGAGTGTTTTCTATCCAAATCTACTAATAATATGTATATATTAGCAACTGGGCCTGAGTAGCAGGCAGTTTACTCTGTGCACCTTATTCATCCAAGCTACTCAATACTGTCCCCCAGTCCCAAAGAAGTTAAATTTGCTCTGAATGTTTCCGAAGCTAAGCAACTATTCTGCACCATTCCCAGAAAGTTGTGGGAAAGTTGTATACATAATACAAATTAGGACAACCACGTTCTCACCAAGCTTAAAGAAACAGATGGTTCTCAGAACATTATGTGCTCGCTGGGTAGAGCAATTGATGTTTTATGGGTTATTGTCTATGTGTAGTCATGTCAGCACTCGTGTTTATATTTTCCCGTTCACTTTGTTAGTTTGTTTAGTTTTCTTTGTTTAAATAAAGAAGAATGTATTCATCTCACGCTGTGCCTTGGTCTCCTCGTTATGACGAACGTGACAGCTCTATGAAACAGATGGTTCTCAGAACGTTATGTGCTCGCTGGGTAATGATATTTTATTTTCCTGTAGTGTTTTTATATCTTTTATTGTATTATTTAAAGTCTGGAACGATTCTTAAACACATTTTAAATAAAGTTGGATTTAATTTGGATATATTTGGGAGTTGACTACTTCGGGAACTACACTAGATATCCTCATATTTTTCCTAGTGTCATGTAAGAAATGTATGCATCAATACTGCAGAAACACTCTCTAAATAATGGCTCTGACCCAAACTAGATATCTTCCTACTTCTCTGTGAGTGACAGAAAACTTCCTGTCTGGTCCTCTGTGTTGTGATGTTACCATAGAGATCAAAAGAGGTCTCATCTTTGTATCTGTGCCATTATGGCGTCTGTGACCTTTTGGTGCCGCTCTTATCCAGAGCGACTTACAGGAGTAATTAGGGTTAAGTGCCTTGCTCAAGGGCATATCGACTGAGCCTCATCGGCTCGGGGATTCAAATCAGCAACCTTTCAGTTACTGGCCCAGCGCTCTAACCACTAGGCTACCTGCTCTAACCACTAGGCTACCTGCTCTAACCACTAGGCTACCTGTCTCTAACCACTAGGCTACCTGCTCTAACCACTAGGCTACCTGCTCTAACCACTAGGCGACCTGTTCTAACCACTAGGCTACCTGCTCTAACCACTAGGCTACCTGTCTCTAACCACTAGGCTACCTGCTCTAACCACTAGGCTACCTGCTCTAACCACTAGGCGACCTGTTCTAACCACTAGGCTACCTGTTCTAACCACTAGGCTACCTGCTCTAACCACTAGGCGACCTGCTCTAACCACTAGGCTACCTGCTCTAACCACTAGGCTACCTGCTCTAACCACTAGGCTACACTAGGCTACCTGTCTCTAACCATTAGGCTACCTGCTCTAACCACTAGGCTACCTGCTCTAACCACTAGGCTACCTGTCTCTAACCATTAGGCTACCTGCTCTAACCACTAGGCTACCAGCTCTAACCACTAGGCTACCTGCTCTAACCACTAGGCAACCTGCTCTAACCACTAGGCTACGTGCTCTAACCACTAGGCTACCTGCTCTAACCACTAGGCTACTTGTCTCTAACCACTAGGCTACACTAGGCTACCTGTCTCTAACCACTAGGCTACCTGCTCTAATCACTAGGCTAGCTGCTCTAACCACTAGGCTAGCTGCCTCTAACCACTAGGCTACCTGCCTCTAACCACTAGGCTACCTGCTCTAACCACTAGGCTACCTGCTCTAACCACTAGGCTACCTGCCTCTAACCACTTGGCTACCTGCCTCTAACCACTAGGCTACCTGCCTCTAACCACTAGGCTACCTGTCTCTAACCACTAGGCTACCTGCCGCTAACCACTATGCTACCTGCCCTAACCACTAGGCTACCTGTCTCTAACCACTAGGCTACCTGCTCTAACCACTAGACTACCTGGCTCTAACCACTAGGCTACCTGGTCTAACGACTAGGCTACACTAGGCTACCTGCTCTAACCACTAGGCTACACTAAGCTACCTGCTCTAAATACTAGGCTACCTGCTCTAACCACTAGGCTACACTAGGCTACCTGCTCTAACCACTAGGCTACACTAAGCTACCTGCTCTAAATACTAGGCTACCTGCTCTAACCACTAGGCTACATTAGGCTACCTGCTCTAACCACTAGGCTACACTAGGCTACCTGCTCTAACCACTAGGCTACCTGCTCTAACCACTAGGCTACACTAGGCTACCTGCTCTAACCACTAGGCTACACTAGGCTACCTGCTCTAACCACTAGGCTACCTGCTCTAACCATTTATTGTGTCAACTAGATGGCGGTGATATAGCTTAAAGCCATTTACACACCATCAAATAAAATCCCTTTTGATTGATCACACATATTTAGTAGATGTTATTGTGGATGTAGTGAAATGCTTGTGTTCCTAGCTCCAACAGTGCAGTAGTATCTAACAATTCAAGTATAGCATCCAAGTAGACAATGCTCTGGTCGTTGTCTGATCACTCCCGACCCATAGGAATCCCGGCCCAGTTGACTACTTTAAAATGGTGGAAGCCCTCAATGGGAATGTCCCATGTAAAAATGGGGTTCTATCTAAGTGTGAGTCCTATAACTCTCTCTATGGATGTCACACATCCAGTCCACTCCAATGACACAGTCGGTTGCTGATGTACGAATGTGGGGCATGGGCATAGAACACAGTCAGCATTTATTTGTTCTGTCTACAAAACAGGTGGTGTCAAACCGGGTGGTGAAACCGGGTGGTGTTAAACCGGGTGGTGAAACAGGGTGGTGTAAAAACCGGGTGGTGTAAAAACAGGTGGTGTTAAACCGGGTGGTGTGAAACCGGGTGGTGTGAAAACTGGGTGGTGTGAAACCGGTTGGTGTAAAAACCGGGTGGTGTTAAAACGGGTGATGTGAAACCGGGTGGTGAAAACCGGGTGGTGAAAAACCGGGTGGTGTGAAACCGGGTGGTGTGAAACCGGGTGGTGTAAAACCGGGTGGTAAAAAACCGGGTGGTGTGAAACCGGGTGCTGTGAAAAATGGGTGGTGTGAAACCGGGTGGTGTGAAACTGGGTGGTGTGAAACCGGGTGGTGTGAAACTGGGTGGTGTGAAACCGGGTGGTGTGAAACCGAATGGTGTAAAGACCGGGTGTTGTAAAAAAACGGGTGGCGTAAAAATGGGTGGGTTATTCAGAAAACTTGGCGCAGAATCGCTAGTCTCAATGCTTACAAAACACAGGACAGTACAGACAGTCAGTGATGGTTCAGTGATGTCCTGGCAAATGGTTGTTCTCCCCGTCGTCCCCGACAACACACATAATAAACAGCAGCTCTCAACAACCTAATTACCCATGAAGCAACACTTCAGTCCCCTTCCCCTCCTTCATCTAGCTGCCTCTGTTGGGCCTCCTCTCCCCGGAGACGCTACCTCCACTGCCTTGGTCACCACCATCCCAGCGGACAAAAGCTGGTTGTCATGACGTCATGATATTAATCAGTGATGTCCCCTGGGACGTTGTGTTATGTGTTTACATGAAGCTGTATCCTTCTCGGTCAAACAACTGAAATCATCCTCTTTTTCTGTCTTTGTGTTCTCTGCCAAAAGAATCGATGAATTAAATATACAATGAAGTAATAAATTAAATCATTATTAATAAAAATAAAATTAATAAATGAAAGAGGTAATATATAATACATTATTGAATGAGTGATTTAACAAATTAATGATGTAATGAGTAAATAAATAATATAGTAAATGAATGATGTAATGAATGAATTAAATATATAATGAATGAAATATATAATGAATGACATGTAATGAATGATTGATGGAAATGAACCGATGAAATGTATAATGAACGAATGATGTAATGAATGAATGAAATATACGATATAATAATATATGTATTGAATGAATGACAGAGCTAATGTCCTCCTCTGTATGTTGTTGTTGTTGTGCAGGCCTGACGGACGACCAAGTGAAGGATTATTTAACCCTCCACCCTCAGACGCTGGATGAGTTTGTATCGGAGAGCGTGAGTTCAGAGACGCTGGACAGATGGCACAAGAAGAAGAGCAGCGGTAGCCTGCCTGCAGGTAACACACACACACACACACACACACACACACACACACACACACACACACACACACACACACATATACACATACACACATACACACATACACACATACACATACACACACACACATATACACATACACATACATGTACACACACACACACACACACACACACACACACACACACACACACACACACACACACACACACACACACACACACACACACACACACACACATACACACATACACACACACACACACACACACACACACACACACACACACACACACACACACACACACACACACACACACACAACACCACTACCACTACCCTGGTAACACACACACACACACACACACACACACACACACACACACACACACACAACACCACTACCACTACCCAGGTAACACATACACACACACACACACACACACACACACACACACACACACACACACACACACACACACAACACCACTACCACTACCCAGGTAACACACACACACACACACACACACACACAACACCACTACCACTACCCAGGTAACACACACACACACACACAACACCACTACCACTACCCAGGTAACACACACACACACACACACACACACACACACACACACACACACAACACCACTACTCATGATACCCTGGTAACACACACACACACACACACAACACCACTACTCACGATACCCTGGTAACACACACACACACACAACACCACTACCACTACCCTGGTAACACACACACACACACAACACCACTACTCATGATACCCTGGTAACCCACACACACACACACACACACAACACCACTACTCATGATACCCTGGTAACCCACACACACACACACACACACACAACACCACTACCACTACCCTGGTAACACACACACACACACAACACCACTACCACTACCCAGGTAACACACACACACACACACACACACACACACACACACACACACACACACACACACACACACACACACACACACACACACACACACACACAACACCACTACCACTACCCAGGTAACCCACACACACACACACACACACACACACACACACACACACACACACACACACACACACAACACCACTACCACTACCCAGGTAACACACACACACACACACACACACAACACCACTACCACTACCCAGGTACACACACACACACACACACACACACACAACACCACTACCACTACCGAGGTAACACACACACACACACACACACACAACACCACTACCACTACCCAGGTAACACACACACACACACACACACACACACACACACACACACACACACACACACACAACACCACTACTCATGATACCCTGGTAACACACACACACACACACACACACACAACACCACTACTCACGATACCCTGGTAACACACACACACACACAACACCACTACCACTACCCTGGTAACACACACACACACACACACAACAACACTACCACTACCCTGGTAACACACACACACACACACAACACCACTACTCATGATACCCTGGTAACCCACACACACACACACACACACAACACCACTACTCATGATACCCTGGTAACCCCCCCACACACACACACACACACACACACACACAACACCACTACCACTACCCTGGTAACACACACACACACACACAACACCACTACTCATGATACCCTGGTAACCCACACACACACACACACACACACAACACCACTACTCATGATACCCTGGTAACCCACACACACACACACACAACACCACTACCACTACCCTGGTAACCCACACACACACACACACAACACCACTACCACTACCCTGGTAACACACACACACACACACACACACAACACCACTACCACTACCCTGGTAACACACACACACACACAACACCACTACTCATGATACCCTGGTAACACACACACACACACAACACCACTACTCATGATACCCTGGTAACACACACACACACACAACACCACTACTCATGATACCCTGGTAACCCACACACACACACAACACCACTACCACTACCCAGGTAACACACACACACACACAACACCACTACTCATGATACCCTGGTAACACACACACACACACAACACCACTACTCATGATACCCTGGTAACACACACACACACACAACACCACTACTCATGATACCCTGGTAACACACACACACACACACACACACACACACACACACACACACACACACACACACACACACACACAACACCACTACCACTACCCAGGTAACCCACACACACACACAACACCACTACCACTACCCAGATAACCCACACACACACACAACACCACTACCACTACCCAGGTAACCCACACACAACACCACTACCACTACCCAGGTAACCCACACACACACACAACACCACTACCACTACCCAGGTAACCCACACACACACACAACACCACTACCACTACCCAGGTAACCCACACACAACACCACTACCACTACCCTGGTAACACACACACACACAACACCACTACTCATGATACCCTGGTAACATACACACACACACAACACCACTACTCACGATACCCTGGTAACACACACACACACAACACCACTACTCACGATACCCTGGTAACACACACACACACACATACACAACACCACTACTCATGATACCCTGGTAACCCACAACACCACTACTCCCTGTTACATCTGCCTCTATTGAGCACCAGAGAGTGTATAAAGTGCTTCTGAAGACGTAATGGATGCTCTATAAAGCCTTTATTAGAGCTGCAGGTGAACACCAATCGCACACATCCCGTCTCCACCTTTGTTTAGAAGTGATTTGTGAATTGCCATTTAGCAGAAGTTTATTTATTATTATTTTTTTTTATACAAAAGCGACTTTTTACGTACTGGTGGCCCCGGGAATTGAACCCAAAACCCTGGTGTTACAAGCACCCTGCTCCACCAGCTGTGCCTTACAGGACCAGGGAACAAGCATCGTTCCTATCATACTCTCACCGTCAGCTTGCAGCTGTCCATTGTTAGCACAGGACCAATAACCTTGTTGGGTACAAACATCCATTGTTCTGTAAGAATGCGTTATTTAGCACATTGGCTTCATGCAGAGCGACTTACAGTTAGTGCACGTTAAGGTAGGTCGACGAGACAACCACATTTCCACCCCCATTTCAATGCATTCATTTTATTCAGCCTCGTGGGGTGTCTCCTTTAATCACGTCTGTGATAGACAGAATAGTAGACAGAAAGAAAGGAAGACAGAGAAAGAGGAGAGAGAGAAAGGGAGACAGAGAAAGAGGAGAGAGAGAAAGGGAGACAGAGAAAGAGGAGAGAGAGAAAGGGAGACAGAGAAAGAGGAGAGAGAGAAAGGGAGACAGAGAAAGAGGAGAGAGAGAAAGGGAGACAGAGAAAGAGGAGAGAGAGAAAGGAGACAGAGAAAGAGGAGAGAGAGAAAGGGAGACAGAGAAAGAGGAGAGAGAGAAAGGGAGACAGAGAAAGAGGAGAGAGAGAAAGGGAGACAGAGAAAGAGGAGAGAGAGAAAGGAGACAGAGAAAGAGGAGAGAGAGAAAGGGAGACAGAGAAAGAGGAGAGAGAGAAAGGGAGACAGAGAAAGAGGAGAGAGAGAAAGGGAGACAGAGAAAGAGGAGAGAGAGAAAGGGAGACAGAGAAAGAGGAGAGAGAAAGGGAGACAGACAAAGAGGAGAGAGAGAAAGGGAGAGACAGGAGAGAGAGAAAGGGAGACAGAAAGAGGAGAGAGAGAAAGGGAGACAGAGAAAGAGGAGAGAGAGAAAGGGAGACAGAGAAAGAGGAGAGAGAGAAAGGGAGAGAGAGAAAGGGAGAGACAGGAGAGAGAGAAAGGGAGAGGCAGGAGAGAGAGAAAGGAGAGAGAGAAAGGGAGAGACAGGAGAGAGAGAAAGGGAGAGACAGGAGAGAGAGAAAGGAGAGAGAGAAAGGGAGAGACAGGAGAGAGAGAAAGGAGAGACAGGAGAGAGAGAAAGGGAGAGAGAGAAAGGGAGAGGCAGGAGAGAGAGAGAGACAGGAGAGAGAGAAAGGAGAGACAGGAGAGAGAGAGAGACAGGAGAGAGAGAAAGGGAGAGGCAGGAGAGAGAGAGAGACAGGAGAGAGAGAGAAAGGGAGAGACAGAGAGAGAGAGAGACAGGAGAGAGAGAAAGGGAGAGACAGAGAGAGAGAGAGACAGGAGAGAGAGAAAGGGAGAGACAGGAGAGAGAGAAAGGGAGAGACAGGAGAGAGAGAAAGGGGAGAGACAGGAGAGAGAGAAAGGGGAGAGACAGAGAGAGAAAGGGAGAGGCAGGAGAGAGAGAAAGGGAGAGGCAGGAGAGAGAGAAAGGAGAGGCAGGAGAGAGAGAAAGGGAGAGGCAGGAGAGAGAGAAAGGGAGAGGCAGGAGAGAGAGAAAGGGAGAGGCAGGAGAGAGAGAAAGGAGAGACAGGAGAGAGAGAAAGGGAGAGGCAGGAGAGAGAGAAAGGGAGAGGCAGGAGAGAGAGAAAGGAGAGAGAGAAAGGGAGAGACAGGAGAGAGAGAAAGGGAGAGACAGGAGAGAGAGAAAGGAGAGACAGGAGAGAGAGAAAGGGAGAGGCAGGAGAGAGAGAAAGGAGAGAGAGAAAGGGAGAGACAGGAGAGAGAGAAAGGGAGAGGCAGGAGAGAGAGAAAGGGAGAGGCAGGAGAGAGAGAAAGGGAGAGACAGGAGAGAGAGAAAGGGAGAGGCAGGAGAGAGAGAAAGGAGAGAGAGAAAGGAGAGACAGGAGAGAGAGAAAGGGAGAGGCAGGAGAGAGAGAAAGGGAGAGGCAGGAGAGAGAGAAAGGAGAGGCAGGAGAGAGAGAAAGGGAGAGACAGGAGAGAGAGAAAGGGAGAGGCAGGAGAGAGAGAAAGGGAGAGGCAGGAGAGAGAGAAAGGGAGAGGCAGGAGAGAGAGAAAGGGAGAGGCAGGAGAGAGAGAAAGGAGAGACAGGAGAGAGAGAAAGGGAGAGGCAGGAGAGAGAGAAAGGAGAGGCAGGAGAGAGAGAAAGGGAGAGGCAGGAGAGAGAGAAAGGAGAGGCAGGAGAGAGAGAAAGGGAGAGACAGGAGAGAGAGAGAAAGGGAGAGACAGGAGAGAGAGAAAGGGAGAGGCAGGAGAGAGAGAAAGGGAGAGGCAGGAGAGAGAGAAAGGGAGAGGCAGGAGAGAGAGAAAGGAGAGAGAGAAAGGGAGAGGCAGGAGAGAGAGAAAGGGAGAGGCAGGAGAGAGAGAAAGGGAGAGAGAGAAAGGGAGAGGCAGGAGAGAGAGAAAGGGAGAGGCAGGAGAGAGAGAAAGGGAGAGAGAGAAAGGAGAGGCAGGAGAGAGAGAAAGGAGAGAGAGAAAGGAGAGGCAGGAGAGAGAGAAAGGAGAGGCAGGAGAGAGAGAAAGGGAGAGGCAGGAGAGAGAGAAAGGGAGAGAGAGAAAGGAGAGGCAGGAGAGAGAGAAAGGAGAGAGAGAAAGGGAGAGGCAGGAGAGAGAGAAAGGGAGAGGCGGGAGAGAGAGAAAGGGAGAGAGAGAAAGGGAGAGGCAGGAGAGAGAGAAAGGGAGAGGCAGGAGAGAGAAAGGGAGAGGCAGGAGAGAGAGAAAGGGAGAGGCAGGAGAGAGAGAAAGGGAGAGGCAGGAGAGAGAGAAAGGAGAGAGAGAAAGGGAGAGGCAGGAGAGAGAGAAAGGGAGAGAGAGAAAGGGAGAGGCAGGGAGAGAGAAAGGGAGAGGCAGGAGAGAGAGAAAGGGAGAGGCAGGAGAGAGAGAAAGGAGAGAGAGAAAGGGAGAGACAGGAGAGAGAGAAAGGGAGAGGCAGGAGAGAGAGAAAGGGAGAGAGAGAAAGGGAGAGACAGGAGAGAGAGAAAGGAGAGGCAGGAGAGAGAGAAAGGAGAGAGAGAAAGGAGAGACAGGAGAGAGAGAAAGGGAGAGGCAGGAGAGAGAGAAAGGAGAGAGAGAAAGGAGAGACAGGAGAGAGAGAAAGGAGAGGCAGGAGAGAGAGAAAGGAGAGAGAGAAAGGAGAGACAGGAGAGAGAGAAAGGGAGAGGCAGGAGAGAGAGAAAGGGAGAGAGAGAAAGGGAGAGACAGGAGAGATAGAAAGGGAGAGACAGGAGAGAGAGAAAGGAGAGACAGGAGAGAGAGAAAGGAGAGACCGAGAAAGAGAGAGAAAGAGAACAAGGAGAGAGAAAGGGAGAGACAGGAGAGAGAGAAAGAGAAAGAGGAGAGAGAGAAAGGAGAGACAGGAGAGAGAGAAAGGGAGAGGCAGGAGAGAGAGAAAGGAGAGACAGGAGAGAGAGAAAGGGAGAGGCAGGAGAGAGAGAAAGGAGAGGCAGGAGAGAGAGAAAGGGAGAGGCAGGAGAGAGAGAAAGGGAGAGACAGGAGAGAGAGAAAGGGAGAGGCAGGAGAGAGAGAAAGGGAGAGGCAGGAGAGAGAGAAAGGGAGAGGCAGGAGAGAGAGAAAGGAGAGGCAGGAGAGAGAGAAAGGAGAGGCAGGAGAGAGAGAAAGGAGAGGCAGGAGAGAGAGAAAGGGAGAGGCAGGAGAGAGAGAAAGGGAGAGGCAGGAGAGAGAGAAAGGGAGAGACAGGAGAGAGAGAAAGGAGAGACAGGAGAGAGAGAAAGGAGAGGCAGGAGAGAGAGAAAGGAGAGGCAGGAGAGAGAGAAAGGGAGAGGCAGGAGAGAGAGAAAGGGAGAGAGAGAAAGGGAGAGACAGGAGAGAGAGAAAGGAGAGAGAGAAAGGAGAGACAGGAGAGAGAGAAAGGAGAGGCAGGAGAGAGAGAAAGGGAGAGGCAGGAGAGAGAGAAAGGGAGAGGCAGGAGAGAGAGAAAGGGAGAGACCGAGAAAGAGAGAGAAAGAGAACAAGGAGAGAGAAAGGGAGAGACAGGAGAGAGAGAAAGAGAAAGAGGAGAGAGAGAAAAGGAGAGACAGGAGAGAGAGAAAGGGAGAGGCAGGAGAGAGAGAAAGGGAGAGACAGGAGAGAGAGAAAGGGAGAGGCAGGAGAGAGAGAAAGGGAGAGAGACAGGAGAGAGAGAAAGGGAGAGGCAGAGAGAGAGAAAGGGAGAGAGAGAAAGGAGAGACAGGAGAGAGAGAAAGGAGAGAGAGAAAGGAGAGACAGGAGAGAGAGAAAGGAGAGGCAGGAGAGAGAGAAAGGGAGAGGCAGGAGAGAGAGAAAGGGAGAGGCAGGAGAGAGAGAAAGGGAGAGACCGAGAAAGAGAGAGAAAGAGAACAAGGAGAGAGAAAGGGAGAGACAGGAGAGAGAGAAAGGGAGAGAGAGAAAGGAGAGACAGGAGAGAGAGAAAGGGAGAGGCAGGAGAGAGAGAAAGGAGAGGCAGGAGAGAGAGAAAGGAGAGAGAGAAAGGGAGAGGCAGGAGAGAGAGAAAGGAGAGGCAGGAGAGAGAGAAAGGGAGAGGCAGGAGAGAGAGAAAGGAGAGGCAGGAGAGAGAGAAAGGGAGAGGCAGGAGAGAGAGAAAGGGAGAGACAGGAGAGAGAGAAAGGGAGAGACAGGAGAGAGAGAAAGGAGAGACAGGAGAGAGAGAAAGGGAGAGACAGGAGAGAGAAAGGGAGAGACAGGAGAGAGAGAAAGGAGAGGCAGGAGAGAGAGAAAGGGAGAGGCAGGAGAGAGAGAAAGGAGAGACAGGAGAGAGAGAAAGGAGAGACAGGAGAGAGAGAAAGGGAGAGGCAGGAGAGAGAGAAAGGGAGAGACAGGAGAGAGAGAAAGGGAGAGACAGGAGAGAGAGAAAGGGAGAGACAGGAGAGAGAGAAAGGGAGAGGCAGGAGAGAGAGAAAGGAGAGACAGGAGAGAGAGAAAGGGAGAGGCAGGAGAGAGAGAAAGGGAGAGGCAGGAGAGAGAGAAAGGGAGAGGCAGGAGAGAGAGAAAGGAGAGGCAGGAGAGAGAGAAAGGAGAGGCAGGAGAGAGAGAGAAAGGAGAGGCAGGAGAGAGAGAAAGGAGAGGCAGGAGAGAGAGAAAGGAGAGGCAGGAGAGAGAGAAAGGGAGAGGCAGGAGAGAGAGAAAGGGAGAGGCAGGAGAGAGAGAAAGGAGAGGCAGGAGAGAGAGAAAGGGAGAGGCAGAGAGAGAGAAAGGGAGAGGCAGGAGAGAGAGAGACAGGAGAGAGAGAAAGGAGAGACAGGAGAGAGAGAGAGACAGGAGAGAGAGAAAGGAGAGACAGGAGAGAGAGAGAGACAGGAGAGAGAGAAAGGGAGAGACAGGAGAGAGAGAAAGGGAGAGACAGGAGAGAGAGAAAGGGAGAGACAGGAGAGAGAGAAAGGAGAGACAGGAGAGAGAGAAAGGGAGAGGCAGGAGAGAGAGAAAGGAGAGGCAGGAGAGAGAGAAAGGGAGAGGCAGGAGAGAGAGAAAGGAGAGGCAGGAGAGAGAGAAAGGGAGAGGCAGGAGAGAGAGAAAGGAGAGGCAGGAGAGAGAGAAAGGGAGAGGCAGGAGAGAGAGAAAGGGAGAGAGAGAAAGGGAGAGACAGGAGAGAGAGAAAGGAGAGGCAGGAGAGAGAGAAAGGAGAGAGAGAAAGGAGAGACAGGAGAGAGAGAAAGGGAGAGGCAGGAGAGAGAGAAAGGAGAGAGAGAAAGGAGAGACAGGAGAGATAGAAAGGGAGAGACAGGAGAGAGAGAAAGGAGAGACAGGAGAGAGAGAAAGGGAGAGACCGAGAAAGAGAGAGAAAGAGAACAAGGAGAGAGAAAGGGAGAGACAGGAGAGAGAGAAAGAGAAAGAGGAGAGAGAGAAAGGGAGAGACAGGAGAGAGAGAAAGGGAGAGGCAGGAGAGAGAGAAAGGAGAGACAGGAGAGAGAGAAAGGGAGAGGCAGGAGAGAGAGAAAGGGAGAGGCAGGAGAGAGAGAAAGGGAGAGGCAGGAGAGAGAGAAAGGAGAGACAGGAGAGAGAGAAAGGGAGAGGCAGGAGAGAGAGAAAGGGAGAGGCAGGAGAGAGAGAAAGGGAGAGGCAGGAGAGAGAGAAAGGGAGAGGCAGGAGAGAGAGAAAGGGAGAGGCAGGAGAGAGAGAAAGGGAGAGGCAGGAGAGAGAGAAAGGAGAGGCAGGAGAGAGAGAAAGGGAGAGGCAGGAGAGAGAGAAAGGAGAGACAGGAGAGAGAGAAAGGGAGAGACAGGAGAGAGAGAAAAGGAGAGGCAGGAGAGAGAGAAAGGGAGAGGCAGGAGAGAGAGAAAGGGAGAGGCAGGAGAGAGAGAAAGGGAGAGAGAGAAAGGAGAGACAGGAGAGAGAGAAAGGAGAGAGAGAAAGGGAGAGACAGGAGAGAGAGAAAGGGAGAGGCAGGAGAGAGAGAAAGGGAGAGGCAGGAGAGAGAGAAAGGAGAGGCAGGAGAGAGAGAAAGGGAGAGACCGAGAAAGAGAGAGAAAGAGAACAAGGAGAGAGAAAGGGAGAGACAGGAGAGAGAGAAAGAGAAAGAGGAGAGAGAGAAAGGAGAGACAGGAGAGAGAGAAAGGAGAGGCAGGAGAGAGAGAAAGGGAGAGACAGGAGAGAGAGAAAGGGAGAGGCAGGAGAGAGAGAAAGGGAGAGAGACAGGAGAGAGAGAAAGGGAGAGGCAGGAGAGAGAGAAAGGGAGAGAGAGAAAGGAGAGACAGGAGAGAGAGAAAGGAGAGAGAGAAAGGGAGAGACAGGAGAGAGAGAAAGGGAGAGGCAGGAGAGAGAGAAAGGAGAGGCAGAGAGAGAGAAAGGGAGAGGCAGGAGAGAGAGAAAGGGAGAGACCGAGAAAGAGAGAGAAAGAGAACAAGGAGAGAGAAAGGAGAGACAGGAGAGAGAGAAAGGGAGAGAGAGAAAGGGAGAGACAGGAGAGAGAGAAAGGAGAGGCAGGAGAGAGAGAAAGGGAGAGGCAGGAGAGAGAGAAAGGAGAGAGAGAGAAGGGAGAGGCAGGAGAGAGAGAAAGGGAGAGGCAGGAGAGAGAGAAAGGGAGAGGCAGGAGAGAGAGAAAGGGAGAGGCAGGAGAGAGAGAAAGGGAGAGGCAGGAGAGAGAGAAAGGGAGAGACAGGAGAGAGAGAAAGGGAGAGACAGGAGAGAGAGAAAGGAGAGACAGGAGAGAGAGAAAGGGAGAGACAGGAGAGAGAGAAAGGGAGAGACAGGAGAGAGAGAAAGGAGAGGCAGGAGAGAGAGAAAGGGAGAGGCAGGAGAGAGAGAAAGGAGAGACAGGAGAGAGAGAAAGGAGAGACAGGAGAGAGAGAAAGGGAGAGGCAGGAGAGAGAGAAAGGAGAGACAGGAGAGAGAGAAAGGGGAGAGACAGGAGAGAGAGAAAGGGAGAGACAGGAGAGAGAGAAAGGAGAGGCAGGAGAGAGAGAAAGGAGAGACAGGAGAGAGAGAAAGGGAGAGGCAGGAGAGAGAGAAAGGGAGAGGCAGGAGAGAGAGAAAGGGAGAGGCAGGAGAGAGAGAAAGGAGAGGCAGGAGAGAGAGAAAGGAGAGGCAGGAGAGAGAGAAAGGGAGAGGCAGGAGAGAGAGAAAGGGAGAGGCAGGAGAGAGAGAAAGGGAGAGGCAGGAGAGAGAGAAAGGGAGAGGCAGGAGAGAGAGAAAGGAGAGGCAGGAGAGAGAGAAAGGGAGAGGCAGGAGAGAGAGAAAGGGAGAGGCAGGAGAGAGAAAGGGAGAGGCAGGAGAGAGAGAGAGACAGGAGAGAGAGAAAGGAGAGACAGGAGAGAGAGAGAGACAGGAGAGAGAGAAAGGGAGAGACAGGAGAGAGAGAGAGACAGAGAGAGAGAAAGGGAGAGACAGAGAGAGAGAAAGGAGAGACAGGAGAGAGAGAAAGGAGAGACAGGAGAGAGAGAAAGGGAGAGACAGGAGAGAGAGAAAGGGAGAGGCAGGAGAGAGAGAAAGGAGAGGCAGGAGAGAGAGAAAGGGAGAGGCAGGAGAGAGAGAAAGGGAGAGGCAGGAGAGAGAGAAAGGGAGAGGCAGGAGAGAGAGAAAGGGAGAGGCAGGAGAGAGAGAAAGGAGAGACAGGAGAGAGAGAAAGGAGAGGCAGGAGAGAGAGAAAGGAGAGGCAGGAGAGAGAGAAAGGGAGAGAGAGAAAGGGAGAGACAGGAGAGAGAGAAAGGAGAGACAGGAGAGAGAGAAAGGAGAGACAGGAGAGAGAGAAAGGGAGAGGCAGGAGAGAGAGAAAGGAGAGAGAGAAAGGAGAGACAGGAGAGAGAGAAAGGGAGAGGCAGGAGAGAGAGAAAGGGAGAGGCAGGAGAGAGAGAAAGGGAGAGACAGGAGAGAGAGAAAGGAGAGGCAGGAGAGAGAGAAAGGAGAGAGAGAAAGGAGAGACAGGAGAGAGAGAAAGGGAGAGGCAGGAGAGAGAGAAAGGGAGAGGCAGGAGAGAGAGAAAGGGAGAGGCAGGAGAGAGAGAATGGGAGAGACAGGAGAGAGAGAAAGGGAGAGGCAGGAGAGAGAGAAAGGAGAGGCAGGAGAGAGAGAAAGGAGAGGCAGGAGAGAGAGAAAGGAGAGGCAGGAGAGAGAGAAAGGAGAGACAGGAGAGAGAGAAAGGGAGAGGCAGGAGAGAGAGAAAGGGAGAGGCAGGAGAGAGAGAAAGGGAGAGGCAGGAGAGAGAGAAAGGGAGAGGCAGGAGAGAGAGAAAGGGAGAGGCAGGAGAGAGAGAAAGGAGAGACAGGAGAGAGAGAAAGGAGAGACAGGAGAGAGAGAAAGGAGAGGCAGGAGAGAGAGAAAGGGAGAGGCAGGAGAGAGAGAAAGGAGAGACAGGAGAGAGAGAAAGGAGAGGCAGGAGAGAGAGAAAGGGAGAGAGAGAAAGGAGAGACAGGAGAGAGAGAAAGGAGAGAGAGAAAGGAGAGGCAGGAGAGAGAGAAAGGAGAGGCAGGAGAGAGAGAAAGGGAGAGGCAGGAGAGAGAGAAAGGGAGAGGCAGGAGAGAGAGAAAGGAGAGGCAGGAGAGAGAGAGAGACAGGAGAGAGAGAAAGGGAGAGACAGGAGAGAGAGAGAGACAGGAGAGAGAGAAAGGAGAGACAGGAGAGAGAGAGAGACAGGAGAGAGAGAAAGGGAGAGACAGGAGAGAGAGAAAGGGAGAGACAGGAGAGAGAGAAAGGAGAGACAGGAGAGAGAGAAAGGAGAGACAGGAGAGAGAGAAAGGAGAGGCAGAGAGAGAGAAAGGGAGAGGCAGGAGAGAGAGAAAGGAGAGGCAGCAGGAGAGAGAGAAAGGGAGAGGCAGGAGAGAGAGAAAGGGAGAGGCAGGAGAGAGAGAAAGGGAGAGGCAGGAGAGAGAGAAAGGAGAGACAGGAGAGAGAGAAAGGGAGAGGCAGGAGAGAGAGAAAGGGAGAGGCAGGAGAGAGAGAAAGGAGAGAGAGAAAGGGAGAGACAGGAGAGAGAGAAAGGGAGAGACAGGAGAGAGAGAAAGGGAGAGACAGGAGAGAGAGAAAGGGAGAGGCAGGAGAGAGAGAAAGGAGAGAGAGAAAGGAGAGACAGGAGAGAGAGAAAGGGAGAGGCAGGAGAGAGAGAAAGGGAGAGGCAGGAGAGAGAGAAAGGGAGAGACAGGAGAGAGAAAGGGAGAGGCAGGAGAGAGAGAGAAAGGAGAGAGAGAAAGGGAGAGACAGGAGAGAGAGAAAGGAGAGGCAGGAGAGAGAGAAAGGGAGAGGCAGGAGAGAGAGAAAGGAGAGGCAGGAGAGAGAGAAAGGGAGAGACAGGAGAGAGAGAAAGGGAGAGGCAGGAGAGAGAGAAAGGGAGAGGCAGGAGAGAGAGAAAGGGAGAGGCAGGAGAGAGAGAAAGGAGAGGCAGGAGAGAGAGAAAGGGAGAGACAGGAGAGAGAGAAAGGGAGAGGCAGGAGAGAGAGAAAGGGAGAGGCAGGAGAGAGAGAAAGGGAGAGGCAGGAGAGAGAGAAAGGAGAGGCAGGAGAGAGAGAAAGGGAGAGGCAGGAGAGAGAGAAAGGAGAGACAGGAGAGAGAGAAAGGAGAGACAGGAGAGAGAGAAAGGAGAGGCAGGAGAGAGAGAAAGGAGAGGCAGGAGAGAGAGAAAGGAGAGACAGGAGAGAGAGAAAGGGAGAGGCAGGAGAGAGAGAAAGGGAGAGAGAGAAAGGGAGAGACAGGAGAGAGAGAGAAAGGAGAGAGAGAAAGGAGAGGCAGGAGAGAGAGAAAGGAGAGGCAGGAGAGAGAGAAAGGGAGAGGCAGGAGAGAGAGAAAGGGAGAGGCAGGAGAGAGAGAAAGGAGAGGCAGGAGAGAGAGAGACAGGAGAGAGAGAAAGGAGAGACAGGAGAGGAGAGAGACAGGAGAGAGAGAAAGGAGAGACAGGAGAGAGAGAGAGACAGGAGAGAGAGAAAGGGAGAGACAGAGAGAGAGAAAGGGAGAGACAGGAGAGAGAGAAAGGGAGAGACAGGAGAGAGAGAAAGGGAGAGACAGGAGAGAGAGAAAGGGAGAGGCAGGAGAGAGAGAAAGGAGAGGCAGGAGAGAGAGAAAGGAGAGGCAGAGAGAGAGAAAGGGAGAGGCAGGAGAGAGAGAAAGGGAGAGGCAGGAGAGAGAGAAAGGGAGAGGCAGGAGAGAGAGAAAGGGAGAGACAGGAGAGAGAGAGAGGCAGGAGAGAGAGAAAGGGAGAGGCAGGAGAGAGAGAAAGGAGAGAGAGAAAGGAGAGACAGGAGAGAGAGAAAGGAGAGACAGGAGAGAGAGAAAGGAGAGACAGGAGAGAGAGAAAGGGAGAGGCAGGAGAGAGAGAAAGGGAGAGAGAGAAAGGAGAGACAGGAGAGAGAGAAAGGGAGAGGCAGGAGAGAGAGAAAGGGAGAGGCAGGAGAGAGAGAAAGGGAGAGACAGGAGAGAGAGAAAGGGAGAGGCAGGAGAGAGAGAAAGGGAGAGAGAGAAAGGAGAGACAGGAGAGAGAGAAAGGGAGAGGCAGGAGAGAGAGAAAGGAGAGGCAGGAGAGAGAGAAAGGAGAGGCAGGAGAGAGAGAGAAGGGAGAGACAGGAGAGAGAGAAAGGGAGAGGCAGGAGAGAGAGAAAGGGAGAGGCAGGAGAGAGAGAAAGGGAGAGGCAGGAGAGAGAGAAAGGGAGAGGCAGGAGAGAGAGAAAGGGAGAGACAGGAGAGAGAGAAAGGGAGAGGCAGGAGAGAGAGAAAGGGAGAGGCAGGAGAGAGAGAAAGGGAGAGGCAGGAGAGAGAGAAAGGAGAGGCAGGAGAGAGAGAAAGGAGAGGCAGGAGAGAGAGAAAGGAGAGACAGGAGAGAGAGAAAGGGAGAGACAGGAGAGAGAGAAAGGGAGAGGCAGGAGAGAGAGAAAGGAGAGGCAGGAGAGAGAGAAAGGAGAGGCAGGAGAGAGAGAAAGGAGAGAGAGAAAGGAGAGGCAGGAGAGAGAGAAAGGAGAGGCAGGAGAGAGAGAAAGGAGAGAGAGAAAGGGAGAGGCAGGAGAGAGAGAAAGGAGAGGCAGGAGAGAGAGAAAGGGAGAGAGAGAAAGGGAGAGGCAGGAGAGAGAGAAAGAAAGAGAAAGGGAGAGGCAGGAGAGAGAGAAAGGGAGAGGCAGGAGAGAGAGAAAGGAGAGGCAGGAGAGAGAGAAAGGGAGAGAGAGAAAGGAGAGGCAGGAGAGAGAGAAAAAGAGAGAGAAAGGGAGAGGCAGGAGAGAGAGAAAGGGAGAGGCGGAGAGAGAGAAAGGGAGAGAGAGAAGGGAGAGGCAGGAGAGAGAGAAAGGGAGAGGCAGGAGAGAGAGAAAGGGAGAGGCAGGAGAGAGAGAAAGGAGAGGCAGGAGAGAGAGAAAGGGAGAGGCAGGAGAGAGAGAAAGGGGAGAGAGAAAGGGAGAGGCAGGAGAGAGAGAAAGGGAGAGAGAGAAAGGGAGAGGCAGGGAGAGAGAAAGGAGAGGCAGGAGAGAGAGAAAGGGAGAGGCAGGAGAGAGAGAAAGGAGAGAGAGAAAGGAGAGACAGGAGAGAGAGAAAGGGAGAGGCAGGAGAGAGAGAAAGGAGAGAGAGAAAGGGAGAGACAGGAGAGAGAGAAAGGGAGAGGCAGGAGAGAGAGAAAGGAGAGAGAGAAAGGGAGAGACAGGAGAGAGAGAAAGGGAGAGGCAGGAGAGAGAGAAAGGGAGAGAGAGAAAGGAGAGACAGGAGAGAGAGAAAGGAGAGGCAGGAGAGAGAGAAAGGGAGAGAGAGAAAGGAGAGACAGGAGAGAGAGAAAGGGAGAGGCAGGAGAGAGAGAAAGGGAGAGAGAGAAAGGGAGAGACAGGAGAGATAGAAAGGGGAGAGACAGGAGAGAGAGAAAGGGAGAGACAGGAGAGAGAGAAAGGAGAGACCGAGAAAGAGAGAGAAAGAGAACAAGGAGAGAGAAAGGGAGAGACAGGAGAGAGAGAAAGAGAAAGAGGAGAGAGAGAAAGGGAGAGACAGGAGAGAGAGAAAGGGAGAGGCAGGAGAGAGAGAAAGGGAGAGACAGGAGAGAGAGAAAGGGAGAGGCAGGAGAGAGAGAAAGGGAGAGGCAGGAGAGAGAGAAAGGAGAGGCAGGAGAGAGAGAAAGGGAGAGGCAGGAGAGAGAGAAAGGGAGAGGCAGGAGAGAGAGAAAGGGAGAGGCAGGAGAGAGAGAAAGGGAGAGGCAGGAGAGAGAGAAAGGGAGAGAGACAGGAGAGAGAGAAAGGAGAGGCAGGAGAGAGAGAAAGGAGAGGCAGGAGAGAGAGAAAGGAGAGACAGGAGAGAGAGAAAGGGAGAGGCAGGAGAGAGAGAAAGGGAGAGGCAGGAGAGAGAGAAAGGGAGAGGCAGGAGAGAGAGAAAGGGAGAGGCAGGAGAGAGAGAAAGGAGAGGCAGGAGAGAGAGAAAGGGAGAGGCAGGAGAGAGAGAAAGGAGAGACAGGAGAGAGAGAAAGGGAGAGACAGGAGAGAGAGAAAGGAGAGGCAGGAGAGAGAGAAAGGAGAGGCAGGAGAGAGAGAAAGGGAGAGGCAGGAGAGAGAGAAAGGAGAGAGAGAAAGGAGAGACAGGAGAGAGAGAAAGGGAGAGAGAGAAAGGAGAGACAGGAGAGAGAGAAAGGGAGAGGCAGGAGAGAGAGAAAGGGAGAGGCAGGAGAGAGAGAAAGGGAGAGGCAGGAGAGAGAGAAAGGGAGAGACCGAGAAAGAGAGAGAAAGAGAACAAGGAGAGAGAAAGGGAGAGACAGGAGAGAGAGAAAGAGAAAGAGGAGAGAGAGAAAGGGAGAGACAGGAGAGAGAGAAAGGAGAGGCAGGAGAGAGAGAAAGGAGAGACAGGAGAGAGAGAAAGGGAGAGGCAGGAGAGAGAGAAAGGAGAGAGACAGGAGAGAGAGAAAGGGAGAGGCAGGAGAGAGAGAAAGGGAGAGAGAGAAAGGAGAGACAGGGAGAGAGAAAGGGAGAGAGAAAGGGAGAGACAGGAGAGAGAGAAAGGAGAGGCAGGAGAGAGAGAAAGGAGAGGCAGGAGAGAGAGAAAGGGAGAGGCAGGAGAGAGAGAAAGGGAGAGACCGAGAAAGAGAGAGAAAGAGAACAAGGAGAGAGAAAAGGAGAGACAGGAGAGAGAGAAAGGGAGAGAGAGAAAGGGAGAGACAGGAGAGAGAGAAAGGAGAGGCAGGAGAGAGAGAAAGGGAGAGGCAGGAGAGAGAGAAAGGGAGAGAGAGAAAGGGAGAGGCAGGAGAGAGAGAAAGGAGAGGCAGGAGAGAGAGAAAGGGAGAGGCAGGAGAGAGAGAAAGGGAGAGGCAGGAGAGAGAGAAAGGGAGAGGCAGGAGAGAGAGAAAGGAGAGACAGGAGAGAGAGAAAGGAGAGACAGGAGAGAGAGAAAGGAGAGACAGGAGAGAGAGAAAGGGAGAGACAGGAGAGAGAGAAAGGAGAGACAGGAGAGAGAGAAAGGGAGAGGCAGGAGAGAGAGAAAGGGAGAGGCAGGAGAGAGAGAAAGGGAGAGACAGGAGAGAGAGAAAGGGAGAGACAGGAGAGAGAGAAAGGGAGAGGCAGGAGAGAGAGAAAGGGAGAGACAGGAGAGAGAGAAAGGAGAGACAGGAGAGAGAGAAAGGAGAGACAGGAGAGAGAGAAAGGGAGAGGCAGGAGAGAGAGAAAGGAGAGACAGGAGAGAGAGAAAGGGAGAGGCAGGAGAGAGAGAAAGGGAGAGGCAGGAGAGAGAGAAAGGGAGAGGCAGGAGAGAGAGAAAGGAGAGGCAGGAGAGAGAGAAAGGGAGAGGCAGGAGAGAGAGAAAGGGAGAGGCAGAGAGAGAGAAAGGGAGAGGCAGGAGAGAGAGAAAGGAGAGAGGAGAGAGAGAAAGAGAAAGAGGAGAGAGAGAAAGAGAAAGAGGAGAGAGAGAAAGAGGAGAGAGAGAAAGAGGAGAGAGAGGAGAGAGAGTGTGATTGACAGGATTAATTAAAAGAGAGAGAGAAGGAGAGGGTCTGCTGGGTCTCTATGGGTCATTAGACGTGTTTGGAACGGGCAAGTTGAGTCTACGCTGCCCGATACACACACACACACACACGCACACACACACACACACGCACACACACACACACACACACACACACACACACACACACACACACACACACACACACACACACACACACACACACACACACACACACACACACACACACACACACACACACACACACACAGAGAGAGAGAGAGCGGCTTGCCTCACAGACCAAGCACATCCATCAATGGCCCACAGGCCTGGCTGGCCCTCCGCCCAGCTCTCCTACTGACGTCAGAAACAACCTCCTGGGACCAGCGCCGGCCTGAATGGGGGCAGGCTGTGTGTGTGTGTGTGTGTGTGTGTGTGTGTGTGTGTGTGTGTGGAGTGGGGTAGCCAAGGGTGTGGGTGTGAGTTAGGGAAGGGGTAGGAGAGCTGGTAGATTTGTCGCATTTTGGAGCAGGTTTCTATTTTTCTACATGAGGGCTACAGTCCAGAGTCATGTTGCCAGCCATGCGGGTATTGCAGGGTAGAGCAGGGTAGGTTAGGGTGGGGTGGGTTAGGGTAGTGTATGGTAGGGAGGGATTGGGTGGAACAGGATAGGGTAAAATCAGGTTGGATAGAGTCAGACCAGGTTGGGTAGGGAAGGGTAAGTTAGGGTAGGATAGGGTAAATAAGGTAGGGTAGAATAAGGTTGGATAGAGTAAGACCAGGTTGGGTAGGGAAGGGTAAGAGAAAGGGAGAGGGTAAGGTAAAACAAGGTAGGGTAGGGTGGATTGGGTTGGGTAGGATAAGGTCAAATAAGGTAGAGTTAAACAAGGTAGAGTAGGGTGAAATAGGGTAGGGTAGGGTAGGGTAAAATAATGTAGGGTAGGGTGAGGTAGGGTAGGATAAGGTAAAATAAGGTATGGTAGGATAAGGTAGGGTAGGGTAAAGTAAAATAAGGTAGGGTAGGATAAGGTAAAATAAGGTAGGGTAGGATAAGGTAGGGTAGGGTAGGATAAAGGATTTTTGGGGTGGTAGGTAGCCTAGTGGTTAGAGCGTTTCGGAATTTCAGAACTTCAGCATAATGTTTCCTACAGGTTTCTTTGTGGTTCTATTGAAAGTCTAAAATTGTTCCGAGGATGTTAAGAAAACTTCCCATTAAAACCACAAGAAAACTTTAGTCATGTTTTATTTCATGAATCTGCCAGTTGAGGACTTGTGAGGCGTCTGTTTCTCAAACTAGACAATCTAATGTACTTGTCATCTTGCTCATTTGTGCACCGGGGCCTCCCACTCCTCTTTCTGTTCTGGTTAGAGACCGTTTACGCTGTTCTGTGAAGGGAGAAGTACACAGCGTGACCCCAAACGTTTGAACGGTAGTGTATATATATAGGATAAAACACACATCACGAACAGAGAGACGAAACAACACTACATAAAGAGAGACCTAAAACGACAACATGGCAAGGCAGATATGGTAGGGTAAAATAAGGTAGGTTATGGTAAGGCCATGTGTGTGGTCACTCTGGGTCACAGACAAGACTCTCTGTGACTGTGTGTTCACTCTGGGTCACAGACAAGACTCTCTGTGACTGTGTGGTCACTCTGGGTCACAGACAAGACTCTCTGTGACCATGTGGTCACTCTGGGTCACAGATAAGACTCTCTGTGATTGTGTGGTCACTCTGGATCACAGACAAGACTCTCTGTGACCATGTGGTCACTCTGGGTCACAGATAAGACTCTCTGTGACTGTGTGGTCACTCTGGGTCACAGACAAGACTCTCTGTGACCATGTGGTCACTCTGGGTCACAGATAAGACTCTCTGTGATTGTGTGGTCACTCTGGATCACAGACAAGACTCTCTGTGACTGTGTGTTCACTCTGGGTCACAGACAAGACTCTCTGTTGACCAGAGCCCTATATAGTACACTACTGTTGACCAGAGCCCTATATAGTACACTACTGTTGACCAGAGCCCTATATAGTGCACTACTGTTGACCAGAGCCCTATATAGTACACTACTGTTGACCAGAGCCCTATATAGTACACTACTGTTCACTAGAGCCCTATATAGTACACTACTGTTCACTAGAGCCCTATATAGTACACTACTGTTGACCAGAGCCCTATGGACCCTGGTCAAAAGGAGTGCACTGTATAGTGAGTAGGGTGCCATTTGGGACACAAGCTGATATGTCTTTAAAATATTAAGAACACCTGCTCTTTCCCATGACACAGACTGACCAGGTGAATCCAGGTGAAATCTATGATCCCTTATTGATGTCACTTGTTAAATCCACTTTAATCAGTGTAGATGAAGGGGAGGAGACGGGTTAAAGAAGGATTTTTAAGCCCTGAGACATTTGAGACATGGATTGTGTATGTGTGCCATTCAGATAGTGAAAGGGTAACATATTTAAGTGTCGTTGAACGAGGTATGGTAGTAGGTACCAGACGCACCGGTTTGTGTCCAGAACTGAAACGCTGCTGGATATTTCACCCTCAGCACTTCCTGTGTGTATCAAGAATGGTCCACAATCCCAAAGAATATCCAGCCAACTTGACACAACTGTGGGAAGCGTTGGAGTCGACATGGGCCAGCATCCCAGTGGAACGCTTTCAACACCTTGTAGAGTCAAAATGGACCAGCATCCCTGTGGAACGCTTTCAACACCTTGTAGAGTCAAAATGGACCAGCATCCCTGTGGAACGCTTTCAACACCTTGTAGAGTCAAAATGGACCAGCATCCCTGTGGAACGCTTTCAACATCTTGTAGAGTCAAAATGGACCAGCATCCCTGTGGAACGCTTTCAACATCTTGTAGAGTCGACATGGACCAGCATCCCTGTGGAATGCTTTCAACACCTCGTAGAGTCAACAAGGACCAGCATCCCTGTGGAACGCTTTCAACACCTTGGAGAGTCAACATGGGCCAGCATCCCTGTGGAATGCTTTTGACACCTTGGAGAGTCCATTGCCCCGACGAAATGAGACTGTTCTGAGGGGAAAAGGGGGGTGCAATTCAATATTAGGAAGGTGTTCTTAATGTTTTGTTAGCTCAGTGTATTGTACACATTTAAAACCAGAATGGGTCACTCTTCCTCCGTCTGGATTCAGTCCATGATGAGTCTAAAGTTCATTACTGGTTTGTACAGAGTCTGTTGGAGCACTAATCACCCGTTAGTTAGATACCGGGTTGTTTGTCTCTGGCATATCACCCATTAGTTAGATACAGGGTTGTTTGTCTCTGTATATCACCCGTTAGTTAAAGATAGGGTTGTTTGTCTCTGCATATCACCCGTTAGTTAGAGACAGGGTTGTTTGTCTCTGCATATCACCCGTTAGTTTGAGACAGGGTTGTTTGTCTCTGCATATCACTTGTTAGTTAGAGACAGGGTTGTTTGTCTCTGCATATCACCCGTTAGTTTGAGACAGGGTTGTTTGTCTCTGCATATCACCCGTTAGTTATAGACAGGGTTGTTTGTCTCTGCATATCACCCGTTAGTTAGATACCGGGTTGTTTGTCTCTGGCATATCACCCGTTAGTTAGATACAGGGTTGTTTGTCTCTAGCATATCACCCGTTAGTTATAGACAGGGTTGTTTGTCTCTGCATATCACCCGTTAGTTAGAGACAGGGTTGTTTGTCTCTGGCATATCACCCGTTAGTTAGATACAGGGTTGTTTGTCTCTGGCATATCACCCGTTAGTTATAGACAGGGTTGTTTGTCTCTGCATATCACCCGTTAGTTAGAGACAGGGTTGTTTGTCTCTGGCATATCACCCGTTAGTTAGATACAGGGTTGTTTGTCTCTGGCATATCACCCGTTAGTTATAGACAGGGTTGTTTGTCTCTGGCATATCACCCGTTAGTTAGATACAGGGTTGTTTGTCTCTGGCATATCACCCGTTAGTTAGAGACTGGGTTGTTTGTCTCTGCATATCACCCGTTAGTTAGAGACAGGGTTGTTTGTCTCTGCATATCACCCGTTAGTTATAGACAGGGTTGTTTGTCTCTGCATATCACCCGTTAGTTAGAGACAGGGTTGTTTGTCTCTGCATATCACCCGTTAGTTATAGACAGGGTTGTTTGTCTCTGCATATCACCCGTTAGTTAGAGACAGGGTTGTTTGTCTCTGGCATATCACCCGTTAGTTATAGACAGGGTTGTTTGTCTCTGCATATCACCCGTTAGTTAGAGACAGGGTTGTTTGTCTCTGTATTCACATCCTACAGTAACAGGGTTGTTTGTCTCTGCATATCACCCGTTAGTTAGAGACAGGGTTGTTTGTCTCTGGCATATCACCCGTTAGTTAGATACAGGGTTGTTTATCTCTGGCATATCACCCGTTAGTTATAGACAGGGTTGTTTGTCTCTGCATATCACCCGTTAGTTAGAGACAGGGTTATTTGTCTCTGCATATCACCCGTTAGTTAGAGACAGGGTTGTTTGTCTCTGCATATCACCCGTTAGTTAGAGACAGGGTTGTTTGTCTCTGGCATATCACCCGTTAGTTAGATACAGGGCTGTTTGTCTCTGGCATATCACCCGTTAGTTAGAGACAGGGTTGTTTGTCTCTGCATATCACCCGTTAGTTAGATACAGGGTTGTTTGTCTCTGGCATATCACCCGTTAGTTATAGACAGGGTTGTTTGTCTCTGGCATATCACCCGTTAGTCATAGACAGGGTTGTTTGTCTCTGCATATCACCCGTTAGTTATAGACAGGGTTGTTTGTCTCTGGCATATCACCCGTTAGTTATAGACAGGGTTGTTTGTCTCTGGCATATCACCCGTTAGTTATAGACAGGGTTGTTTGTCTCTGGCATATCACCCATTAGTTAGAGACAGGGTTGTTTGTCTCTGCATATCACCCGTTAGTTAGAGACAGGGTTGTTTGTCTCTGCATATCACCCGTTAGTTATAGACAGGGTTGTTTGTCTCTGCATATCACCCGTTAGTTATAGACAGGGTTGTTTGTCTCTGCATATCACCCGTTAGTTAGAGACATGGTTGTTTGTCTCTGGCATATCACCCATTAGTTATAGACAGGGTTGTTTGTCTCTGCATATCACCCGTTAGTTAGAGACAGGGTTGTTTGTCTCTGTATTCACATCCTACAGTAACAGGGTTGTTTGTCTCTGCATATCACCCGTTAGTTAGAGACAGGGTTGTTTGTCTCTGCATATCACCCGTTAGTTATAGACAGGGTTGTTTGTCTCTGCATATCACCCGTTAGTTAGAGACAGGGTTGTTTGTCTCTGCATATCACCCGTTAGTTAGAGACAGGGTTGTTTGTCTCTGCATATCACCCATTAGTTATAGACAGGGTTGTTTGTCTCTGCATATCACCCGTTAGTTAGAGACAGGGTTGTTTGTCTCTGTATTCACATCCTACAGTAACAGGGTTGTTTGTCTCTGTATTCACATCTTACAGTAACAGGGTTGTTTGTCTCTGTATTCACATCCTACAGTAACAGGGTTGTTTGTCTCTGTATTCACATCCTACAGTAACAGGGTTGTTTGTCTCTGTATTCACATCCTACAGTAACAGGGTTGTTTGTCTCTGTATTCACATCCTACAGTAACAGGGTTGTTTGTCTCTGTATTCACATCCTACAGTAACAGGGTTGTTTGTCTCTGTATTCACATCCTACAGTAACAGGGTTGTTTGTCTCTGTATTCACATCCTACAGTAACAGGGTTGTTTGTCTCTGTATTCACATCCTACAGTAACAGGGTTGTTTGTCTCTATTCACATCCTACTGTAACAGGGTTGTTTGTCTCTGTATTCACATCCTACAGTAACAGGGTTGTTTGTCTCTGTATTCACATCCTACAGTAACAGGGTTGTTTGTCTCTGTATTCACATCCTACAGTAACAGGGTTGTTTGTCTCTGTATTCACATCCTACAGTAACAGGGTTGTTTGTCTCTGTATTCACATCCTACAGTAACAGGGTTGTTTGTCTCTGTATTCACATCCTACAGTAACAGGGTTGTTGGTCTCTGTATTCACATCCTACAGTAACAGGGTTGTTTGTCTCTGTATTCACATCCTACAGTAACAGGGTTGTTGGTCTCTGTATTCACATCCTACAGTAACAGGGTTGTTTGTCTCTGTATTCACATCCTACAGTAACAGGGTTGTTTGTCTCTGTATTCACATCCTACAGTAACAGGGTTGTTGGTCTCTGTATTCACATCCTACAGTAACAGGGTTGTTTGTCTCTGTATTCACATCCTACAGTAACAGGGTTGTTTGTCTCTATTCACATCCTACTGTAACAGGGTTGTGTGTCTCTGTATTCACATCCTACAGTAACAGGGTTGTTTGTCTCTGTATTCACATCCTACTGTAACAGGGTTGTTTGTCTCTGTATTCACATCCTACAGTAACAGGGTTGTTTGTCTCTGTATTCACATCCTACAGTAACAGGGTTGTTTGTCTCTGTATTCACATCCTACAGTAACAGGGTTGTTTGTCTCTATTCACATCCTACTGTAACAGGGTTGTGTGTCTCTGTATTCACATCCTACAGTAACAGGGTTGTTTGTCTCTGTATTCACATCCTACTGTAACAGGGTTGTTTGTCTCTGTATTCACATCCTACAGTAACAGGGTTGTGTGTCTCTGTATTCACATCCTACAGTAACAGGGTTGTTTGTCTCTGTATTCACATCCTACTGTAACAGGGTTGTGTGTCTCTGTATTCACATCCTACAGTAACAGGGTTGTTTGTCTCTGTATTCACATCCTACAGTAACAGGGTTGTTTGTCTCTGTATTCACATCCTACAGTAACAGGGTTGTTGGTCTCTGTATTCACATCCTACAGTAACAGGGTTGTTTGTCTCTGTATTCACATCCTACAGTAACAGGGTTGTTTGTCTCTGTATTCACATCCTACAGTAACAGGGTTGTTTGTCTCTGTATTCACATCCTACAGTAACAGGGTTGTTTGTCTCTGTATTCACATCCTACAGTAACAGGGTTGTTGGTCTCTGTATTCACATCCTACAGTAACAGGGTTGTTTGTCTCTGTATTCACATCCTACAGTAACAGGGTTGTTTGTCTCTGTATTCACATCCTACAGTAACAGGGTTGTTTGTCTCTGTATTCACATCCTACAGTAACAGGGTTGTGTGTCTCTGTATTCACATCCTACAGTAACAGGGTTGTTTGTCTCTGTATTCACATCCTACAGTAACAGGGTTGTTTGTCTCTGTATTCACATCTTACAGTAACAGGGTTGTTTGTCTCTGTATTCACATCCTACAGTAACAGGGTTGTTTGTCTCTGTATTCACATCCTACAGTAACAGGGTTGTTTGTCTCTGTATTCACATCCTACAGTAACAGGGTTGTTTGTCTCTGTATTCACATCCTACAGTAACAGGGTTGTTTGTCTCTGTATTCACATCCTACTGTAACAGGGTTGTTTGTCTCTGTATTCACATCCTACAGTAACAGGGTTGTTTGTCTCTGTATTCACATCCTACAGTAACAGGGTTGTTTGTCTCTGTATTCACATCCTACAGTAACAGGGTTGTTTGTCTCTGTATTCACATCCTACAGTAACAGGGTTGTTTGTCTCTGTATTCACATCCTACAGTAACAGGGTTGTTTGTCTCTGTATTCACATCCTACAGTAACAGGGTTGTGTGTCTCTGTATTCACATCCTACAGTAACAGGGTTGTTTGTCTCTGTATTCACATCCTACTGTAACAGGGTTGTTTGTCTCTGTATTCACATCCTACAGTAACAGGGTTGTTTGTCTCTGTATTCACATCCTACAGTAACAGGGTTGTTTGTCTCTGTATTCACATCCTACAGTAACAGGGTTGTGTGTCTCTGTATTCACATCCTACAGTAACAGGGTTGTTTGTCTCTGTATTCACATCCTACAGTAACAGGGTTGTTTGTCTCTGTATTCACATCCTACAGTAACAGGGTTGTTTGTCTCTATTCACATCCTACAGTAACAGGGTTGTTTGTCTCTGTATTCACATCCTACAGTAACAGGGTTGTTTGTCTCTGTATTCACATCCTACAGTAACAGGGTTGTGTGTCTCTGTATTCACATCCTACAGTAACAGGGTTGTTTGTCTTTGTATTCACATCCTACAGTAACAGGGTTGTGTGTCTCTGTATTCACATCCTACAGTAACAGGGTTGTTTGTCTCTGTATTCACATCCTACAGTAACAGGGTTGTTTGTCTCTGTATTCACATCCTACAGTAACAGGGTTGTTTGTCTCTGTATTCACATCCTACAGTAACAGGGTTGTTTGTCTCTGTATTCACATCCTACAGTAACAGGGTTGTTTGTCTCTGTATTCACATCCTACAGTAACAGGGTTGTTTGTCTCTGTATTCACATCCTACTGTAACAGGGTTGTGTGTCTCTGTATTCACATCCTACAGTAACAGAGTAATAATAAAAATCACATATTTTAATATAAATGTTTTTTGTTTTACCTATCACAAATGCTTCGTTTGGTTTTTGTAGGTAGATTTATCCAATCAAAGTGTATTTGTGCTGTATGTACAGTCCAACTCAGTACAATGAAATGCTTACTTATTGTCAAAAGGTATCCTTTTACTGATTCCATGAGTGTGGTGTGATGTTGATCACACACACTACTACAGGGATGAAGGACTCCACCCAAACCATCTAGGAGCCTGAACCCTCTCGTCATATTTACATGCTGCCAAGCCCCGCTCAGGGAATACCTCCCATCCTTCTCGAAGAGTTGTCGTTGTACTATTGTCTATAGTGCCACGGAGAGCTGCCCGTTGTCATCTTGTACCCGTTGGATTGAATAGATCTGCGCTTGTTAGCTCAAAAAGAGAAGCCCACTATGGTCTGCTCCACCCAGAACTATTAGTGAAAATGTCAATTCCATATTCTCTAATAGCTTTTGGGCTGTTGCACTATAACAACCACAGCCCATGTTAGTCAGTTTATAACATTCCATCATTAGTTACTCTGAGAGTTCCTCATACTGGACATTGGCTGCAGCCTCAGGCCCTAATGGTGTTAACCTTGGAAAAGTAATTCACATTTCTACTCCTTCCTCTGTTACAAATAAGTATAGACCAAATGGGACAGTTCTATGCAATGTTTTAAATATTTATTTTACCTTTATTTAACTAGGCAAGTCAGTTAAGAACAAATTCTTATTTTCAATGACGGCCTAGGAACAGTGGGTTAACTGCCTGTTCAGGGGCAGAATGACAGATTTGTATCTTGTCAGCTCGGGGATTTGAACTTGCAACCTTTCTGATATCAACCATGAGACAGGGCCTGCAAGCGCCGCCTATTGAACATAGCTTGTTTGATGTTGGAGACTCCGCATGTGACTTACAATTCGTAAAGGACTTTGGGTTTTGATGCATCCGAACATTAGGAGGGTACTTTCTGAACTGGATCAAGATCTGGAACGTGAAACGTGGATCTCTGGGGATAGTGTGGACTCTGATATTAATATTGAAGGTTATAATGTGTTCAGAGTTGACAGACAGGGCAGAGGTGGTGGAGGGGTCATTCTTATAAAAAAAAATCAATTTCCCTTGCTAACATTTTAAGCTACTATCTTTAAGCTTTTGTCTGGGGAAACATGTCTCCATAACTGTTATAGGGGGGTCGTTTACCGTCCTACCTCGGCTAATCTTTGTGCATTTAGGAGTTAACTAGTTTGTTGTCCTCTTTTGTTAAATCAGAAGTTATTATCTTGGGTGACCTCAATTATGATTGGGGAAACGCAGGCTTCAGACAATCTAAAAGACGTGTAATGATTTAAACCTAAACCCAGTGTAATGCTCCGGGTGTCGTGGGTGTGGAGTCAAATGCAGGAAACAGAGAGTTCAATGCTGTGCGTCTTTTAATAGCGCTTAACACACCACAGGGTGCTCACAAAAGTAACGTTCCCAAACACAGGGAATCAAAATGTATAATGGAACAAATCACGACCAGGCACAAAACACGTACCTCCACAACAGAGCCGAAGGTTACATAGAAATAATCCCGCACAACAACCAGGCGGGCCGGCTGTCTAATAAAGACAAACTAATTAACCCTACACAGGTGCTACCACTAAACATACAAGGAGGGGGAGGAAAAACAATCAGTGGCAGCTAATAGGCCGGTGACGACGACCGCCGAGCGCCACCCGCCCGGGAAAAGGAAACACCCTCGGTCGGACTCGTGACACCCAGATGGTGACTAAAACCTAAACGGCCCAACCCTATGGATCCTTCAAAGTCAAACTCTGATCTCATTCTGACGAATACACCAGAGAAATATGTTCCTACTGGTGTCTTCTCCTAAGATATTAGTGACCGTTACCCAGTTGTTTGGGTTAGAGGAACTCACAACGAGGAACTTTAAAAACTTCAGTTTACACAATCTATATTTTTAGTGATCTTGATTGTATTTCAGCATTCCCTGTACTTGATTCAGCTTTGAGCCTCTTTGTAGATGTCTTCAATACTATTGTGGATAGTCATGCTCCCTTTATAAAATGGAGGGTTAAAGGTAGATTGAATGCCTGGTACACTCTGGAATTATCAGAAGTCATTCATAAAAGAGATGATGCTTGGGTCAAGGCCAGGAACACAGGCTTAAACCTGGACTGGCAAGTTTTTATTAAGCAACTTAGGAATCAAAAAAATAATAATAATAAAAAAATAAAAATTTTAAATTTTAAAAATAATCTAAATCTAATTGTTATGTAACTGCTCTATCCGGATTGTAATTAAAACATTGTTAAATTTATGGAAATCTGTCAAATCCCTGAATGGTTCTACTTCCTCCTCTCTGCCACAACAAATTAATTCAGACACTGGCCTCATTACAGGAGAAACATGCTATCATTGATGCATTTAATCACCATTTTATTTCAGCAGGCTATCTCTTTGAAAACCTTTAAGCCTATTCATAATGATACTGGGCTGGATGCTGATATGGGGGGGGTCTTACTGACTGATCAGAGGACGGATAGTCAAAGCTTTCCTTTTGGGCTATTTAAAGAAAATTAAGTCCTGGATGCTATCAGTATACAACAAGAAATCCAAAGGGACGACCAATTGGTTCCCGGTCTGCTTAAGTGTGCAGCACCCATCATTGTTGTCTCAATAACCACCATTTTACAGTCAGATTATATTGCTATATAACCACCATTTTACAGTCAGATTATATAGCTATATAACCGCCATTTTACAGACAGATTATATAGCTATATAACCACCATTTTACAGTCAGATTATATAGCTATGCAGGAAGAGGACTGGCCAGCCCTCATAGCCTGTATTTATAAAGCCCTTCGTACATCATCTGATGTCACAAAGTGCTGTACAGAAACCCAGCCTAAGACCCCAAACAGCAAGCAGGTGTAGAAGCACGGTGGCTAGGAAAAACTCCATAGAAAGGTCGGGAACCTAGGAAGAAACCTAGAGAGGAACCAGGCTATGAGGGGTGGCCAGTCCTCTTCTGGCTGTGCCGGGTGGAGATTATAACAGAACATGGCCAAGATGTTCAAATGTTCATAAATGACCAGCATGGTCAAATAATAATAATCACAGTAGTTGTCGAGGGTGCAGCAAGTCAGCACCTCAGGAGTAAATGTCAGTTGGCTTTTCATAGCCGATCATTAAGAGTATCTCTACCAATCCTGCTGTCTCTAGAGTATTGAAAACAGCAGGTCTGGGACAGGTAGCACGTCCGGTGAACAGGTCAGGATTCCATAGCCACAGGCAGAACAGTTGAAACTGGAGCAGCAGCACGGCCAGGTGGATTGGGGACAGCAAGGAGTCATCATGCCAGGTAGTACTGAGGCATGGTCCTAAGCCTCAGGTCCTCCAGGAGAGAGAAAGAAAGATAGAAAGAGAGAATTAGAGAGAGCATACTTAAATTCACACAGGACACTGGATAAGACAGGAGAAGTACTCCAGATATAACAAACTGACCCTAGCCCCCCGACACATAAACTACTGCAGCATAAATACTGGAGGCTGAGACAGGAGGGGTCAGGAGACACTGTGGCCCCATCCGATGATACCCCCAGACAGGGCCAAACTGGAAGGATGTAACCCAACCCACTTTGCCGAAGCATAGCCTCCACACCACTAGACGGA
Source organism: Oncorhynchus tshawytscha (assembly GCF_018296145.1). NCBI lineage: Eukaryota > Metazoa > Chordata > Actinopteri > Salmoniformes > Salmonidae > Oncorhynchus > Oncorhynchus tshawytscha. The sequence continues at coordinate 44,104,591 of NC_056453.1, forward strand.
TATCTTCAACCACCAACTTACCATCCTGAGACAAGGCCGAGCCCACAAAGATCTCCACCACGGCACAACCCAAGGGGGGGCGCCAACCCAGACAGGAAGATCACATCAGTGACTCAACCCACTCAGGTGACGCACCCCTCCTAGGGACGGCATGAAAGAGCACCAGTAAGCCAGTGACTCAGCCCCTGTAATAGGGTTAGAGGCAGAGAATCCCAGTGGTGAGAGGGGAACCGGCCAGGCAGAGAGAGCAAGGGCGGTTCGTTGCTCCAGGGCCTTTCCGTTCACCTTCACACTCCTGGTTCAGACTACACTCAATCATATGACCCACTGAAGAGATGAGTCTTCAGAAAAGACTTAAAGGTTGAGACCGAGTCTGCGTCTCTCACATGGGTAGGCAGACCATTCCATAAAAATGGAGCTCTATAGGAGAAAGCCCTGCCTCCAGCTGTTTGCTTAGAAATTCTAGGGACAATTAGGAGGCCTGCGTCTTGTGACCGTAGCGTACATGTAGGTATGTACGGCAGGACCAAATCAGAGAGATAGATAGGAGCAAGCCCATGTAATGCTTTGTAGGTTAGCAGTAAAACCTTGGCATCAGCCCTTGCCTTAACAGGAAGCCAGTGTAGGGAGGCTAGCACTGGAGTAATATGATCACATTTTTTGGTTCTAGTCAGGATTCTAGCAGCCGTATTTAGCACTAACTGAAGTTAATTTAGTGCTTTATCCAGGTAGCCGGAAAGTAGAGCATTGCAGTAGTCTAACCTAGAAGTAACAAAAGCATGGATTAATTTTTCTGCATAATTTTTGGACAGAAAGTTTCTGATTTTTGCAATGTTGCGTAGATGGAAAAAAAGCTGTCCTTGAAACAGTCTTGATATATTCGTCAAAAGAGAGATCAGGTTCCAGAGTAACGCCGAGGTCCTTCACAGTTTTATTTGAGACAACTGTACAACCATCAAGATTAATTGTCAGATTCAACAGAATATCTCTTTGTTTCTTGGGATCTAGAACAAGCATATCTGTTTTGTCTGAGTTTAAAAGTAGAACGTTTGCAGCCATCCACTTCCTTATGTCTGAAACACAGGCTTCTAGCGAGGGCAATTTTGGGGCTTCACCATGTTTCATTGAAATGTACAGCTGTGTGTCATCCGCATAGCAGTGAAAGTTAACATTATGTTTTCGAATGACATCCCCAGCGGTAAAATATATAGTGAAAACAATAGTGGTCCTAAAACGGAACCTTGAGGAACACCGAAATGTACAGTTGATTTGTCAGAGGACAAACCATTCACAGAGACAAACTGATATATTTCCGACAGATAAGATCTAAACCAGGCCAGAACTTGTCCATGTAGACCAATTTGGGTTTCCAATCTCTCCAAAAGAATGCAGTTATCGATGGTATCAAAAGCAGCACTAAGGTCTAGGAGCACGAGGACAGATGCAAAGCCTCGGTCTAATGCCATTAAAAGGTAATTTACCACCTTCACAAGTGCAGTCTCAGTACTATGATGGGGTCTAAAACCAGACTGAAGCATTTCATATGCATTGTTTCTCTTCAGGAAGGCAGTGAGTTGCTGCGCAACAGCTTTTTCTAGAGGCCGATAGTTTTTTAAATATTTTCTGGGTCACGGTTTGGCTTTTTCAAAAGAGGCTTTATTACTGCCACTTTTAGTGATTTTGGTACACATCCGGTGGATAGAGAGCCGTTTATTATGTTCAACATAGGAGGGCCAAGCACAGGAAGCAGCTCTTTCAGTAGTTTAGTTGGAATAGGGTCCAGTATGCAGCTTGAAGGTTTAGAGGCCATGATTATTTTCATCATTGTGTCAAGAGATATTGTACTAAAACACTTGAGTGTCTCTCTTGATCCTAGGTCCTGGCAGAGTTGTGCAGACTCAGGACAACTGAGCTTTGAAGGAATACGCAGATTTAAAGAGGAGTCCGTAATTTGCTTTCTAATCATCATGATCTTTTCCTCAAAGAAGTTTAGTTCTGGCTTGGCCCTGTTTGTGGGTGAGTCCCAGAAAGAGGGCCAATTATCTACAAATTCTATATTTTGGGAGGGGCAAAAAACAGTTTTCAACCAGTGATTGAGTTGTGAGACTGCTGTAGAGCTCATCACTCCCCCTAACTGGGCCAGAGACAATTACTCAATGCCGACACATCTTTCTAGCTGATTTACACGCTGAAGCTATGTTGCACTTGGTGACCTCTGACTGTTTCATCCTAACATCGTTGGTGCCGACGTGGATAACAATATCTCTATACTCTCTACACTCGCCAGTTTTAGCTTTAGCCAGCACCATCTTCAGATTAGCCTTAACGTCGGTAGCCCTGCCCCCGGGTAAACAGTGTATGATCGCTGGATGATTCGTTTTAAGTCTAATACTGCGGGTAATGGAGTCGCCAATGACTAGAGTTTTCAATTTGTCAGAGCTAATGGTGGGAAGCTGTCACGCACCCTAGTTATTGTGTTAATGGTTTGTTTAGTGGGTCAGGACGTGAGTTGGGTGGGCATTCTATGTTTTGTGTTTCTAGGTTGGTTTTCTGTGTTCGGCCTAGTATGGTTCTCAAACAGAGGCAGGTGTCGTTAGTTGTCTCTGATTGAGAATCATACTTAGGTAGCCTGGGTTTCACTGTGTGTTTGTGGGTGATTGTTTCCGTGTCTGTGTTTTACACCACACGGTACTGGTTTCGGTTTCACGTTACGTTTATTGTTTTTGTATGGAGTGTTCAGTTTATGTGTTTAAATAAACAACCATGGACACTTACCACGCCGCATATTGGTCCTCCGATGCTTCTCACCTCTCCTCTTCAGACGAAGAGGAGGAAAACCCTGAGACCAGAGAAGGCTCAGCCTCTGACTCCAACTCGCTGCTTAATGGGGAAAACCGGTTGAAAGTTTCTGTCGGCTGAATGAGCAACACCGGTTGAGCATTCCTAGAGCATTTCCCTCCAGAAGCCATGAGAAAGTTGTCCGGCTGCGGGGACTGTGCCAGGGCATTTATACTAACGTTACTATCTGTACTTACTGGTGGCACAGATGCTGTTTCATCTTTCCCTACACTGAAATGACCCTTGCCTAACGATTGCGTCTGAAGCTGGGCTTGTAGCACAGCTATCAAGGCCATAAGGCGATCGTTCTCCTGTATATTATGAGTACAGCGACTGCAATTAGGAGGCATCACGTTAATGTTACTACTTAGCTTCAGCTGTTGGAGGTCCTGACGAACCACGTCCAGAAAAAGTGTCCGGAGTGAAGAAGTTGAATGAAAAAAAGTTGAGTGAGGGAAAAACTAAAAATATAAACGGTAATTAAAAAGTAAAAACCGTAAAGTTGTCAGGTAGCAAAGTAGGTTGGCAACAAAACGCACAGCAACACGTAAACAAGTCTGCAAGTTGTGACTGGAAATGGCGTCGGAAAAAAGAGGAGAGGATGAGGAAAGGGGGAAATTCATTCCTCACTAAATATCATCATTAGATTGCTGATCAGAGTGAAGGCCACAAATCCAATCACAATTATTTGTATTTATTTTATTTAACCAGGCAAGTCATTTAAGAACAAATGATTATTTACAATGACGTCCTACCCCGGCCAAACAATAACGGCACTGGACCAAATATGCGTCGCCCAATCACGGCCGGTTGTGATACAGCCAGGAATCAAACCAGGGTCTGTAGTGACGCCACTAGCACTGAGATGAAGTGCCTTAGACCGCTGCGCCGCTCGGGAGCCCCTATTTAAAGTGCATTTAAATGTACACCTCAATACACTTTACATAAACAATTATAATTGGAGTGCTGATCTAGGATCAGTTCCCAATTGTATTGTCCATACGATCTCATTCATTATGATCCATCTGTCCATACGATCTTATTCATTGTGATCTAGGATCTGTCCATACGATCTCATTCATTATGATCTAGGATCTGTCCATACGATCTCATTCATTATGATCTAGGATCTGTCCATACTATCTCATTCATTATGATCTAGGATCTGTCCATACGATCTCATTCATTGTGATCTAGGATCTGTCCATACGATCTTATTCATTATGATCTAGGATCTGTCCATATTATCTCATTCATTATGATCTAAAAGGCGAATCTGATCCTAGATCAGCACTGCATTTTTTGTATTAGATTTGTTCTACTCTGAGACTATGAGTATGGGTTTGATTACCTCCAGCTGTTCTCCATTGAGAGAATGTTAGTGACGTCAGCAAGTCTGTAATCCAGGCCAATACCCACACACACACACACACACACACACACACACACACACACACACACACACACACACACACACACACACACACACACACACGCACACGCGCACACACGCACACACACACACACTCTCCCCAGGAAAACAAGTAGGTCATTGTGTCCTCCTCCTTGTTGTGGTGCATTCTGGGAAGTGTAGTCAGGTAGAACAGGGAGTTGATCAGAGGATGCAGGGCCAGGGCTGGTTATTATGCTTGTCGGAGTGATGATGTAGTTCTGTCTCTCTCTCTGTCCCTCTCTGTTTCTCTCTGTCTTTCTCTGTCTGTTTATAGCTGGGGTCTTTAGGGCCACAAAGCTGGCTGCCTGGAATATGAATCACACTCTTTGTGTGTGTGTTTGTGTGCAGGGCTCTAAAATAACATTTTTCATTGGTAGTACTGGTAGTCCCCAATTTTTTTTTTACATTTAGGAGCGCCACATTACATTTAGGAGCACCACATTAATGTTACGAGCACCACATTACATTTAGGAGCACCACATTAAATTTAGGAGCACCACATTAACCTTGGAGCACCACATCAAACTTAGGAGCACTACATTAAAGTTGGGAGCACCACATTAATGTTAGGAGCACCACATTAAAGTTAGGAGCACCACATTAAATTTAGGAGCACCACATTAACCTTGGAGCACCACATCAAACTTAGGAGCACTACATTAAAGTTGGGAGCACCACATTAAAGTTAGGAGCACCACATTAAAGTTAGGAGCACCACATTAAATTTAGGAGCACCACATTAAAGTTAGGAGCACCACATTACATTTAGGAGCACCACATTAAATTTAGGAGCACCACATTAAACTTAGGAGCACCACATTAAAGTTAGGAGCACCACATCAAACTTAGAGGGAGGAGAGGTTTTCCCTATTTGCACAGTGCTCTTAAAATAAAACTCATGGTCTCACAGCTAAATATTTTGCTGCATATGTCTGTTAGACTGGTACCCACTAGGTAGACTGGTAGACTGGTAGACTAGTACCCACTAGGTAGACTGGTAGACTGGTAGACTGGTACCCACTAGGTAGACTGGTAGACTGGTACCCACTAGGTAGACTGGTAGACTGGTAGACTGGTCCTCACTAGGTAGACTGGTAGACTGGTACCCACTAGGTCGACTGGTATACTGGTACTCACTAGGTAGACTGGTAGATTGGTTGACTGGTTGACTGGTAGACCGGTAACCACTAGGTAGACTGGTAGACTGGTTGACTGGTAGACTGGTAGATTGGTAGACTGGTAGACTGGTTGACTGATTGACCGGTAGACTGGTAGATTGGTAGACTTGTAGACTGGTAGATTGGTAGACTGGTTGACTGGTAGACTTGTAGACTTGTAGACTGGTAGACTTGTAGACTGATAGATTGGTAGGCTGGTAAACTGGTAGACTGGTAGACTGATACCCACTAGGTAGACTGGTAGCTTGGTAGACTGGTAGATTGGTAATTGGTAGACTTGTAGATTGGTAGACTGGTAGACTGGTAAACTGGTAGACTGGTAGACTGGTAGACTGGTAGACTGGTAGACTGGTAAACTGGTAGGCTGGCAGACTGGTAGACTGGTAGACTGGTAGGCAGTTAGATTGGTAGACTGGTAGATTGGTAGACTTGTAGACTGGTACCAGCTAGGTAGACTGGTAGACTGGTACCCACTAGGTAGACTGGTAGACTGGTACCCACTAGGTAGACTGGTAGGCTGGTAAACTGGTAGACTGGTAGATTACTAAACTGGTACATTGGTA
>NC_056453.1:44115622-44155622 GCF_018296145.1 Oncorhynchus tshawytscha
CTGTCTCTTCAGACTCATGGGGGCCTGGGGAGCAGGCTCTGTCTCTTCAGACTCATGTGATGGGGCCTGTGGAGCAGGCTCTCTGTCTTCAGACTCATGTGATGGGGCCTGTGGAGCAGGCTCTGTGTACTCAGACTCATCTGATGGGGCCTGGGGAGCAGGCTCTCTGTCTTCAGACTCATGTGATGGGGCCTGTGGAGCAGGCTCTGTGTACTCAGACTCATCTGATGGGGCCTGGGGAGCAGGCTCTGTGATGGGGGCCTGGGGAGCAAGCTCTGTGATGGGGCCTGGGGAGCAGGCTATGTGATGGGGCCTGGAGAGCAGGCTCTGTGATGGGGCCTGGGGAGCAGGCTCTGTGATGGGGCCTGGGGAGCAGGCTATGTGATGGGGCCTGGGGAGCAGGCTCTGTGATGGGGCCTGGAGAGCAGGCTCTGTGATGGGGCATGGGGAGCAGGCTCTGTGATGGGGCCTGGGGAGCAGGCCAGCAGTGGAGAGCCACTGGGGATGCTAACTATTGTCAGGCTGGGCAGGATGCAAGATTTGAGGTAAAATAACCTTATCAAAACAGAAAGCTCATTGAAAGACGTAATATGCCAGGCCTATTGGGCCAATATCAATGATGGCCTATTGTATAGATAATATAACTAAAATGAACGAAACTTTTAAGAGATCTGATTTTTAGTTTATAAATGCTTTGCAACAATGACACACTTAAAACTAGCTACTATGCATAGTAAGTATCCCATCATGCTTTCAGGATACGTGTCTATTCAGACGGTGATTCTTTACACTACATCAGTGCACTCCCTCTTTTGCTCTTGGTCCTCCTCATATTTGTTTGTAAGTCACCTTGATTTAGCACCTGTGTGTTTCATCAGTTTCTTTATGAAAATATTTAGCACACTTGACGACAGTAGCTAAAGCCAGGAGCTAAAACAGCACAGAAATAGACTTTAAATGCACGCTGGGCCGGGCGGATGGAGTCAGTGCTGCCGGAGCGAAATTGGAGCTGGCGAGAAGGCCGAGGCTCCAGGGAAACTCGCTCCACAGTCCAGTCAAATTGGAGCTGGCGAGAAGGCCGAGGCTCCAGGGAAACTCGCTCCACAGTCCAGTCAAATTGGAGCTGGCGAGAAGGCCGAGGCTCCAGGGAAACTCGCTCTACATTCCAGTCAAATTGGAGCTGGCGAGAAGGCCGAGGCTCCAGGGAAACTCGCTCCACAGTCCAGTCAAATTGGAGCTGGCGAGAAGGCCGGGGCTCCAGGGAAACTCGCTCCACAGTCCAGTCAAATTGGAGCTGGCGAGAAGGCCGAGGCTCCAGGGAAACTCGCTCCGCAGTCCAGTCAAATTGGAGCTGGCGAGAAGGCCGAGGCTCCAGGGAAACTCGCTCCGCAGTCCAGTCAAATTGGAGCTGGCGAGAAGGCCGAGGCTCCAGGGAAACTCGCTCCGCAGTCCAGTCAAATTGGAGCTGGCGAGAAGGCCGAGGCTCCAGGGAAACTCGCTCCGCAGTCCAGTCAAATTGGAGCTGGCGAGAAGGCCGAGGCTCCAGGGAAACTCGCTCCGCAGTCCAGTCAAATTGGAGCTGGCGAGAAGGCCGAGGCTCCAGGGAAACTCGCTCCGCAGTCCAGTCAAATTGGAGCTGGCGAGAAGGCCGAGGCTCCAGGGAAACTCGCTCCGCAGTCCAGTCAAATTGGAGCTGGCGAGAAGGCCGAGGCTCCAGGGAAACTCGCTCCGCAGTCCAGTCAAATTGGAGCTGGCGAGAAGGCCGAGGCTCCAGGGAAACTCGCTCCACAGTCCAGTCAAATTGGGCTCGCTCTGCTCACATAACCTGGTGTTTGGGTAGGGCGGTATACAGATGTTCATACCGTTTCTATACCATACCGGGGTACATGGTATTACCAGAAATGCACACAAGGGGCACTATTTACAAAACTTTATATATATATATATACAGTGCCTTGGGAAAGTATTCGGCCCCCTTGAACTTTGCGACCTTTTGCCACATTTCAGGCTTCAAACATAAAAATTATTCAGCCCCTTTTACTTTCAGTTAATACTTTGTAGCGCCACCTTTTGCTGCGATTACAGCTGTAAGTCGCTTGGGGTATGTCTCTATCAGTTTTGCACATTGAGAGACTGACATTTTTTCCCATTCCTCCTTGCAAAACAGCTCGAGCTCAGTGATGTTGGATGAAAAGCATTTGTGAACAGCAGTTTTCAGTTCTTTTCCACAGATTCTCGATTGGATTCAGGTCTGGACTTTGACTTGGCCATTCTAACACCTGGATATGTTTATTTTTGAACCATTCCATTGTAGATTTTGCTTTATGTTTTGGATCATTGTCTTGTTGGAAGACAAATCTCCGTCCCAGTCTCAGGTCTTTTTGCAGACTCCATCAGGTTTTCTTCCAGAATCGTCCTGTATTTGGCTCCATCCATCTTCCCATCAATTTTAACCATCTTCCCTGTCCCTGCTGAAGAAAAGCAGGCCCAAACCATGATGCTGCCACCACCATGTTTGACAGTGGGGATGGTGTGTTCAGGGTGATGAGCTGTGTTGCTTTTACGCCAAACATAACGTTTTGCATTGTTGCCAAAAAGTTCAATTTTGGTTTCATCTGACCAGAGCACCTTCTTCCACATGTTTGGTGTGTCTCCCAGGTGGCTTGTGGCAAACTTTAAACGACACTTTATATGGATATCTTTAAGAAATGGCTTTCTTCTTGCCACTCTTCCATAAAGGCCAGATTTGTGCATTATACGACTGATTGTTGTCCTATGGACAGAGTCTCCCACCTCAGCTGTAGATCTCTGCAGTTCATCCAGAGTGATCATGGGCCTCTTGGCTGCATCTCTGATCAGTCTTCTCCTTGTATGAGCTGAAAGTTTAGAGGGACGGCCAGGTCTTGGTAGATTTGCAGTGGTCTGATACTCCTTCCATTTCAATATTATCGCTTTCACAGTGCTCCTTGGGATGTTTAAAGCTTGGGAAATATTTTTGTATCCAAATCCGGCTTTAAACTTCTTCACAACAGTATCTCGGACCTGCCTGGTGTGTTCCTTGTTCTTCATGATGCTCTCTGCGCTTTTAACGGGCCTCTGAGACTATTACAGTGCAGGTGCATTTATACGGAGACTTGATTACACACATGTGGATTGTATTTATCATCATTAGTCATTTAGGTCAACATTGGATCATTCAGAGATCCTCACTGAACTTCTGGAGAGAGTTTTCTGCACTGAAAGTAAAAGGGGCTGAATAATTTTGCACGCCCAATTTTTCAGTTTTTGATTTGTTAAAAAAGTTTGAAATATCCAATAAATGTCGTTCCACTTCATGATTGTGTCCCACTTGTTGTTGATTCTTCACAAAAAAATACAGTTTTATATCTTTATGTTTGAAGCCTAAAATGTGGCACAAGGTCGCAAAGTTCAAGGGGGCCGAATACTTTCGCAAGGCACTGTATATATACAATTGAAGTCTGAAGTTTACATCAAATCAAATCAAATCAAATCAAATTTTATTTGTCACATACACATGGTTAGCAGATGTTAATGCGAGTGTAGCGAAATGCTTGTGCTTCTAGTTCCGACAATGCAGTAATAACCAACAAGTAATCTAACTAACAATTCCAAAACTACTGTCTTATACACAGTGTAATGGGATAAAGAATATGTACATAAGGATATATGAATGAGTGATGGTACAGAGCAGCATAGGCAAGATACAGTAGATGGTATCGAGTACAGTATATACATATGAGATGAGTATGTAAACAAAGTGGCATAGTTAAAGTGGCTAGTGATACATGTATTACATAAGGATGCAGTCGATGATATAGAGTACAGTATATACGTATGCATATGAGATGAATAATTTAGGGTAAGTAACATTATATAGGGTAGCATTGTTTAAAGTGGCTAGTGATATATTTACATCATTTCCCATCAATTCCCATTATTAAAGCGGCTGGAGTTGAGTCAGTGTCAGTGTCAGTGTGTTGGCAGCAGCCACTCAATGTTAGTGGTGGCTGTTTAACAGTCTGATGGCCTTGAGATAGAAGCTGTTTTTCAGTCTCTCGGTCCCAGCTTTGATGCACCTGTACTGACCTCGCCTTCTGGATGATAGCGGGGTGAACAGGCAGTGGCTCGGGTGGTTGATGTCCTTGATGATCTTTATGGCCTTCCTGTAACATCGGGTGGTGTAGGTGTCCTGGAGGGCAGGTAGTTTGCCCCCTGTGATGCGTTGTGCAGACCTCACTACCCTCTGGAGAGCCTTACGGTTGAGGGCGGAGCAGTTGCCGTACCAGGCGGTGATACAGCCCGCCAGGATGCTCTCGATTGTGCATCTGTACACTTAGGTTGGAGTCATTAAAACTCGTTTTTCAACCACTCCACAAATTTCTTGATTAAAAACTATAGTTTTGGCAAGTCGGTTAGGACATCATACTTTGTGCATGACACAAGTCATTTTTCCAACAATTGTTTACAGACAGATTATTTCACTTATAATTCCCTGTATCACAATTCCAGTGGGTCAGAAGTTTACATACACTACATTGACTGTGCCTTTAAACAGCTTGGAAAATTCCAGAAAATTATGTCATGGCTTTAGAAGCTTCTGATAGGCTAATTGACATCATTTGAGTCAATTGGAGGTGTACCTGTGGATGTATTTCAAGGACCACCTTCAAACTCAGTGCCTCTTTGCTTGACATCATGAGGAAATCAAAATAAATCAGCCAAGACCTCAGAAAAAGAATTGTAGACCTCCACAAATCTGGTTTATCCCTGGCAGCAATTTCCAAACGCCTGAAGGTACCGCGTTCGTCTGTAACAACAATAGTACCAACAATAGTACGCAAGTATAAACACCATGTGACCACACAAAATGGCTTAAGGACAACAAAATCAAGGTATTGGAGTGGCCATCACAAAGCTCTGACCTCAAATCCTATAGAAAACGTGTGGGCAGAACTGAAAAAGCTTGTGCGAGCAAGGAGGCCTACAAACCTGACTCAGGTACACCAGCTCTGTCAGGAGGAAATGGGCCAAAATTCTCCCAACGTATTGTGGGAAGCTTGTGGAAGGCTATCCAAAACGTTTGACCCAAGTTAAACAATTGATGGCAATGCTACCAAATACTAATTGAGTGTATGTAAACTTTAGACCCAAATAAAAGCTTAAATAAATCGTTCTCTCTACTATTATTCTGACATTTCACATTCTTAAAATAAAGTGGTGATCCTAACTGACCTAAAAACAGGGAATTTTTACAAGGATTAAATGCCAGGAATTGTGAAAAACTGAGTTTAAATGTATTTTGCTAAGGTGTATTTATACTTCTGACTTCAAATGTATGTATGTATGTAACCATAAATGTAATTGTTATGGTAGTTAATGAACTGTAGAAGCACATAGATTTGACTTGAGTTTAAATGTATTTGGCTAAGGTGTATGTAAACGTCCGACTTACAAAAGTATTCATCCCCCTTAGCGTTTTTCCTGTTTTGTTGCATTACAACAATTTAAATATATTTTTATTTGGTTTTATGTAATAAATATAATAACATTATATCTTATTTTGAATAATAACTTGTTTAGAAAAATAAAAAAAATGGAAAAGTGTATATATTCACCCCCTCGTAAATAAGATCTGGTGCAAATAATTACCTTCAGAAGTCACATAATAAGTTAAATAAAGTCCACCTGTGTGCAATCTAAGTGTCACATGATCTGTCACATGATCTCAGTATATATACACCTGTTCTGAAAGGCACCAGAGTCTGCAACACCACCAAGCAAGGGGCACCACCAAGCAAGCAGCACCATGAAGACCAAGGAGCTCTCCACACAGGTCAGGGACAAAGTTGTGGAGAAGTACAGATCAGGGTTGGGTTATAAAAAAATATATATCTGAAACCACCATTAAATCCATTATTAAAACATGGAAGGAATATACCACCACAACAAACCTGCCAAGAGGGCCAAGAGAGAGCCGCCCACCAAAACTCACGGACCAGTCACGGAGGGCATTAATCAGAGAGGCAACAAAGAGGCCAAAGATTACCCTGAAGGAGCTGCAAAGCTCCACAGTGGAGATGGTAGTATCTGTCCATAGGACCACTTTAAACCGTACACTCCACAGAGCTGGGCTTTACAGAAGAGTGGCCAGAAAAAAGCCAATCCTTCAAGAAAAAATAAGCAAACACATTTGGTGTTCGCCAAATGGCATGTGGGATACTCCCCAAACATATGGAAGAAGGTGGGGGGGCGCCAACCCGGACAGGAAGATCACGTCAGTGACTCAACCCACTCAAGTGACACACCCCTCCTAGGGACAGCATGGAACAACACCAGTAAGCCAGTGACCCAGCCGCTGTAATAGGGTTAGAGGCAGAGAATCCCAGTGGAGAGAGGGGAACCGGCCAGGAAGAGACTACACTCAATCATATGACCCACTGAAGAGATGATTCTTCAATAAAGACTTAAATGTTGAGACCGAGTCTGTACCTCTCACATGGATAGGCAAACCATTCCATAAAAATTAAGCTCTATAGGAGAAAGCCCTGCCTCCAGCTGTTTGCTTAGAAATTCTAGGGACAGTAAGGAGGCCTGCGTCTTGTGACCGTAGCGTACATGTAGGTATGTACGGCAGGACCAAATCGGAAAGATAGGTAGGAGCAAGCCCATGTAATGCTTTGTAGGTTAGCAGTAAAACCTTGAAATCAGCCCTTACCTTAACAGGAAGCCAGTGTAGGGAGGCTAGCACTGGAGTAATATGATCACATTTTTTGGTTCTAGTCAGGAATCTAGCAGCCGTATTTAACACTAACTGAAGTTTATTTAGTGTTTTATCCGGGTAGCCGGAAAGTAGAGCATTGCAGTAGTCTAACCTAGAAGTGACAAAAGCATGGATTAATTTTTCTGCGTCATTTTTGGACAGAAAGTTTCTGATTTTTGCAATGTTATGTAGATGGAAAAAAGCTGTCCTTTGAAACAGTCTTGATATGTTCGTCAAAAGAGAGATCAGGTTCCAGAGTAACGCTGAAGTCCTTCACAGTTTTATTTGAGACAACTGTACAACCATCAAGATTAATTGTCAGATTCAACAGAAGATCTCTTTGTTTCTTGGGTCCTAGAACAAGCATCTCTGTTTTGTCCGAGTTTAAAAGTAAAAAGTTTGCAGCCATCCACTTCCTTATGTCTGAAACACAGGCTTCTAGCGAGGGCAATTTTGGGGCTTCACCGTGTTTCATTGAAATGTACAACTGTGTGTCGTCTGCATAGCAGTGAAAGTTAACATTATGTTTCCGAATGACATCACCAAGAGGTAAAATATATAGTGAAAACAATAGTGGTCCTAAAATGGAGCCTTGAGGAACACCGAAATGTACATTTAATTTGTCAGAGGACAAACCATCCATAGGAGCATGAGGACAGATGCAGAGCCTCGGTCTGACGCCATTAAAAGGTAATTTTCCAACTTCACAAGTGCAGTCTCAGTGCTATGATGGGGTCTAAAACCAGACTGAATCATTTCGTATACATTGTTTGTCTTCAGGAAGGCAGTGAGTTGCAGTGCAACAGCTTTTTCAAACATTTTTGAGAGGAATGGGTGATTCGATATAGACCGATAGTTTTTTATATTTTCTCGGTTAAGTTTTGGCTTTTTCAAGAGAGGCTTTATTACTGCCAATTTTAGTGATTTGGTACACATCCGGTGGATAGAGAGCCGTTTATTTTGTTCAACATAGGAGGGCCATGCACAGGAAGCAGCTCTTTCAGTAGTTTAATTGGAATAGGGTCCAGTGTGCAGCTTGAAGGTTTAGAGGCCATGATTATTTTCATCAATGTGTCAAGAGATATAGTACTAAAAAACTTGAGTGTCTCCCTTGATCCTAGGTCCTGGCAGAGTTGTGCAGACTCAGGACAACTGAACTTTGGAGGAATATGCAGAGGAGGAAGAGGAGTCCGTAATTTGCTTTCTAATGATCATGATCTTTTCCTCAGATATACATCTGTTGGTAACAGATTCCTAAAAAAAAGAATAGGGGCATAGATCAAACCAGTCAGTATCTGGTGTGACCATTTGCCTTATGCAGTTGGACACATCTTTTTTTTTTTCATTGCCATCGCAAAAATGCAATTGTGTTCTGCCGATATCATACACTCTGTTCACAACGTTGACGTTGGCAAACCGCTCGCCCACACAACGCACTACACTTGGTCTGCGGTTGTGAGGCAGGTTGGATGTACTGCCAAATTCTCTAAAACGATGTTGGAGGCAGCTTATGGTAGAGAAAGTAACATTCAATTCTCTGTTAACAGCTCTGGTGGACATTCCTGCACTCAGCATGCCAATTGCTCGCTCCCTCAAAACCTTGAGACATATGTTGTGTGATAAAACTGCACGTTTTAGAGTTTCCTTTCTATTGTGTGAGAAAATTGCTCATTTTAGAGTGGCCTTTTTCTGTCCCCAGCACAAGGTGCCCCTGTGTAATGATCTTACTGTTTAATCAGCTTCTTGATATGCCACACCTGTCAGGTGGATGGATTATCTTGGCAAGAAGAAATGCTCACTAACAGATGTAAAAAGATTGTGCAAAACATTTGAGAGATATAAGCTTTTTGTGAATATGGAACATTTGTGGTATCTTCAAAGTAGCCACCCTTTGTCTTGATGACAGCTTTGCACACTCTTGGCATTCTCTCAACCATCTTCACCTGGAATGCTTTTCCAACAGTCTTGAAGGCGTTCCCACATATGCTGAGCACTTGTTGGCTGCTTTTCCTTCACTCTGCGGTCCAACTCATCCCAAACCATCTCAATTGGGTTGAGGTCAGATAATTGTGAGGGCCAGATCATCTGATGCAGCACTCCATCACTCTCCTTCTTGGTAAAATAGCCCAGCAGAGGTAACTCTGGGACTTCCTTTCCTGTGGCGGTCCTCATGCGAGCCAGTGTCATCATAGCGCTTGATGGTTTTTGCGACTGCACTTGAAGAAACGTTCAGAGTTCTGAGATTTTTCGGATTGACTGACTTTTATGTCTTAAAGTGTTGATGGACTATTGTTTCGCTTTCCTTATTTGAGCTATTCTTGCCATAATATATATTTTACCAAATAGGGCTATCTTCTGTATACCGACCCTTCCTTGTCCCTTCCTTGTCACAACACAACTGATTGGCTCAAATGCATTAAGAAGGAAAGAAATTCCACAAATTAACTTTTAGGAAGGCACACCTGTAAATTGAAATGCATTCCAGGTGACTACATCATGAAGCTGGTTGAGAGAATGTGAAGAGTGTGCAAAGCTGTCATCAAGGCAAAGGGTGGCTATTTGAAGAATCTCAAATATAAATATATTTTGATTTCTTTAACACTTTTTTTGGTTACTACATGATTCCATATGTGTTATTTCATAGTTTTGATGTCTTCACTATTATTCTACAATGTAGAAAATAATTAAGATAAAGAAAAACCATTGAATGGGTAGGTGTGTCCAAACTGTTGACAGGTACTGTGTATATATAGATATAGATATAGATATATTATGAACTCAGCAATAAAAGAAACGTCCCTTTTTCAGGACCCTGTCTTTCAAAGATAAATCGTAAAAATCCAAATGACTTCACAGATCTTCATTGTAAAGGGGTTAAACACTGTTTCCCTGCTTGTTCAATTAACCATAAACAATTAATGAACATACACCAGTGGAGCGGTCGTTAAGACACTAACAGCTTACATAGTTTAAACACTGTTTCCCTGCTTGTTCAATTAACCATAAACAATTAATGAACATACACCTGTGGAACGGTCGTTAAGACACTAACAGCTTACAGATGGTAGGCAATTAAGGTCACACTTATGAATACTTAGGACACTGAAGAGGCCTTTCTACTGACTCTGAAAAAAGTGTTGGATCAGAGGGTGAGGGCTATTGCCATTCCCCCCAGAAATGTCCAGGACCTTGCAGGTGCCTTGGTGGAAGAGTTGGGTAACATCTCACAGCAAGAACTGGCAACTCTGGTGCGGTTCATGAGGAGGAGATGCACTGCAGTGCTTAATGCAGCTGGTGGCCACACCAGATACTGACTGTTACTTTTGATTTTGACCCCCCCCTTTGTTCAGGGACACATTATTCCATTTCTCTTAGTCACATGTTTGTGGAACTTGTTCAGTTTATGTCTCAGTTGTTGAATCTTGTTATGTTCATTCAAATATTTACACATGTTAAGTTTTCTGAAATTAAATGCAGTTGACAGTGAGAGGACGTTTCTTTTTTTTTTGCTGAGTTTATATATATTTTTTTAAATGGTATTCAAAATCATACCATCCATTTTATTCTAAATACCATGATATATAAACAGTATATGGCCCACGTGTAAACAGTACATGGCCCAAGTATAAACGGTATATGGCCCACGTGTAAACAGTATATGGCCCACATGTAAACAGTATATGGCCCAAGTGTAAACAGTATATGGCCCAAGTTTAACCGACATATGGCCCAAGTATTAACGGTATATCGCCCAAGTGTAAACAGTATATGGCCCAAGTGTAAACGGTATATGGCCCAAGTATAAACGGTACATGGCCCAAGTGTAAACAGTATATGGCCCAAGTATAAACGGTACATGGCCCAAGTGTAAACAGTATATGGCCCAAGTGTAAACAGTATATGGCCCAAGTGTAAACAGTATAAGACCCAAGTATAAACGGTACATGGCCCAAGTGTAAACAGTATATGGCCCAAGTATAAACGGTACATGGCCCAAGTATAAACGGTACATGGCCCAAGTATAAACCGTATATGGCCCAAGTGTAAACGGTATATGGCCCAAGTGTAAACGGTATATGGCCCAAGTATAAACGGTAGATGGCCCAAGTATAAACGGTACATGGCCCAAGTGTAAACGGTACATGGCCCAAGTGTAAACGGTATATGGCCCAAGTATAAACGGTATATGGCCCAAGTATAAACGGTATATGGCCCAAGTATAAACGGTATATGGCCCAAGTATAAACGGTACATGGCCCAAGTATAAACAGTACATGGCCCAAGTATAAACGGTATATCGTCCAAGCTTAGTGTGTGGTGTCTCTCTAGATTTTATTTTATTTATTTTTTTACCTTTAACTAGGCAAGTTAGTTAAGAACAAATTTTTATTTTCAATGACGGCCTAGGAACAGTGGGTTAACTGCCTGTTCAGGGGTAGAATGACAGATTCGTACCTTGTCAGCTCTGGGGTTTGAACTTGCAACCTTCCAGGTTCCTAGTCCAATGCTCTAACCACTAGGCTACGCTGCTGATAGAGAGGCCTGGCATGTATTATGCACTTTAGGGCCAGCTGACTGCTTTTCTCACTGTGAAAACACACACACACACTTTGCTGGCTGTGAAAAGGCTCTCTCTCTGTGTGTGTGTGTGACAGAGAGTTTTGTTGATGTTGCACAGTGTTTTGTCCCAATCATCCACTACAGTGCATTATCACATGGCCCACTGAATGCACTGTGTGTGTGTGTGTGTGTGTTGTGTGTGTGTGTGGAGTACATTGAGTACAGCTAGATTGGCCTGGGGTTACCAGACAGGCATTTTAAGGTGAAATCGCACAGTAAACACAGTGCATTAAAAAAGTATTCAGACCCCTTGATTTTGTTACGTTACAACCTTATTCTAAAATGTATTAAATTGTTTTTTTCCCTCATCAATCTTCACACCATACCTCATAATGACAAAGCAAAAACAGCTTTTTTAGTAATTTTAGCAAATTCATGAAAACAAAAAACACATTTACATAAGTATTCAGACCCTTTACTCAGTACTTTGTTGAAGCACCTTTGGCAGTGATTACATCTTTGAGTCTTCTTGGGTATGACCCCTACAAGCTTGGCACACCTGTATTTGGGGAGTTTCTCTCTTCTCTGCAGATCCTCTCAAGCTCTGTCAGGTGGGATTGGGAGCGTCGCTGCACAACTATTTTCAGGTCTCTCCAGAGAGTGACCACATAGATCTTTGGGTAGCCATGTCTTTTTGGGTCTCCCTTTTTTTTATAGCCAGTTGTTGGTCGCTGAGCATCTATTTGGTCAGGATCTGTCTCTGTTAATCATCTCTGACAGAGTAAAGATATTCTACTAATTTGTATTCTCTTTTGAGGGCCAAATAGCTATTGAGTTTACATTGTGTTTTTGTTTCATTTTCCCAATTTGTCAAATAGGAGGTTTTCATTTCTGTAAAAAAAAAAAAAAATGTGATTGATTTCTCTGCATGTTTGGATAATAGTGTTGTTTCGTGTTTTTAACAGCTGACATAAGGGACTCTTTTCAGGGTTCAGCTCGTGTTTCCAGTGCTTTGAATTGTAAGGATCGTTTTTGGGGCTTAGTTTCAAATGGTGTCAACATTTTACTGTCCTGTTTCCTTTACATGTACAATTAAAGGGAATGTTCTGAGTTCTGCTCTGCGTGCATTATTTGGTGCTTTCTGTTGGATATTTTGGATATAACTGCAGACTTCTGTTTGTAGATTGTCTATTAGGTTTCTCCCAATACTTATAATCGTAATTGCAGGTTAGAGCCCAAACCTCACTTCCATAGAGTGCAATTGGTAAAATTACACTATTGAATATATTGCACCAGATGTGGATAGGAAGATTTAGTTTTGTCTTTTTATGGATGAAAATGGTTTTGTGAGCTATTTATTTTAGTGCATTCACCGCCAGATCAAATCTACTGGTTGTTAATCCCAGTGTCTGTTGCTTGGATTCATGGCCTATTTTGGGGGGGAAAATCATAACTTTGGTTTTCTGAAGGTTGAGGTTGATTTCCCCGTTGATGCTGTATTCCTAAAGAATGTTAACTTGTTCCTGTAGACCTATATATGTTGGGGACAGTAGGGACAAGGTCCTCTGGGTAGACCTAGATCTGTTGGGGACAGTAGGTCATCTGGGTAGACCTAGATCTGTTGGGGACAGTAGGTCATCTGGGTAGACCTTGATCTGTTGGGGACAGTAGGGACAAGGCCATCTGGGTAGACCTTGATCTGTTGGGGACAGTAGGGACAAGGTCATCTGGGTAGACCTAGATCTGTTGTGGACAGTAGGTCCTCTGGGTAGAGCAGGACTCTGATCTCCTCATCAGTCCAGGGCCTGCAGATCGGTCCAACAACACTACTAGTTTGTTGATGTAGACCTTGAACAGGGTTGGACTTAAACTGCAACCTTGTCTCACCCCTCGCCCTTGTACAAAAAACCCCATCTTATTTTATTGTTCAGTTTAATACTACATGTGTTGTTTGAGTAAATTGAATTTAAGATGTCTCATACTATGCCCCCAACAAGCTTTGGAGGGTTTTGTAATATAATCCATCATGTCATGTGGAATCAAAAGCATTCTTAAAATCAACAAAACATGCATATACCTTTCCTTGTGTTACTGGTGACACATATTCCCCACATATATATTCTTTAACATATTATTAGTTAGGGTCTAATTTGTCACCTTTTATGTATGGGGGTTATGAGCCCCTGGTTCCAAATATTTTTAATATATATATTTTTTTTAATTACCTTTATTTTACTAGGCAAGTCAGTTAAGAACAAATTCTTATTTTCAATGACAGCCTAGGAACAGTGGATTAACTGCCTGTTCAGGGGCAGAATGACAGATGTTGTACATTGTCAGCTTGGGGATTTGAACTTGCAACCTTTCGGTTACTAATCCAACATTCTAACCACTAGGCTACCCTGCCGCCCAGGGAATTTTCAGAGTTCTCCTAAACCAGGTTGAGTAGTTTTACTATGGCATCCTGCAGGAGCACAGTGTTTCAAAGCATTTCATTATTGATGCTGTAGATGTTGAGGCCACAGGCCTTTCCAGGTTTAAGGTTTTGAATTTTCTTTGAAAGTTCCGCCCGTGTTATTTGGGTGTTTAAAAGGGAGCTGAGTTTTTCTCTAATATATATTTTTGTTTAATGTAAGGTTTCTCTCTCAAAACACTGTGGGCCTTTTTTCCCTATCTCTCTCTCTCTCTCTCTCAAAACACTGTGGGCCTTTTTTCCCTATCTCTCTCTCTCTCTCAAAACACTGTGGGCCTCTCCTAATTCAATGGGCTTCATTGGCATGGAAAACATACAGTATGTTCACATTGCCAATAAAGCTAGTGAACAGTAAACATTACACTTCCAAAGGTTCCAAAGTAATAGAGACATTTAAAATGTCATATTATGTCTATATACAGTGTTGTAATGATGTGCAAATAGTTAAAGTACAAAAAGGGAAATTAATTAAACATAAATATGGGTTGTATTTACAATGGTGTTTGTTCTTCACTGGTTACCCTTTTCTTGTGGCAACAGGTCACAAATCTTGTTGCTGTGATGACACACTGTTGTATCAAAATTTGATTTGTTTTTTCTAATTCTTTGTGGGCCTGTGAAATCGGAGGGAAATATGTGTCTCTAATATGGTCATACATTGGGCAGGAGGTTAGGAAGTGTCTTCTCTTGAGAGCCAGGTCTGCCTATGGCAGCCTCTCTCATTAGCAAGGCTATGCTCACGGAGTCTGTACACAGTCAAAGCTTTCCTTAATTGTTGGTCAGTCACAGTGGTCAGTGGTATTCTGCCACTGTGTACTCTCTGTTTAGGGTCAGTCACAGTGGTCAGTTATTCTGCCACTGTGTACTCTCTGTTTAGGGTCAGTCACAGTGGTCAGGTATTCTGCCACTGTGTCCTCTCTGTTTAGGGTCAGTCACAGTGGTCAGGTATTCTGCCACTGTGTACTCTCTGTTTAGGGTCAGTCACAGTGGTCAGGTATTCTGCCACTGTGTACTCTCTGTTTAGAGCCAAATAGCATTCTAGTTTGCTCAGTTTGTTTGGTTAATTCTTTCCCATGTGTCGAGTAATAATCTTTTTGTTTTCTCATGATTTGGTTTGGTCTAATTGTGTTGCTGTCCTGGGGCTCTGTGGGGTCTGTTTGTGAACAGAGCCTCAGGACCATAAAGGAAAATGGGTTCTATAACTGATTCAAGGATTTTTAGCCAGATCCTAATTGGTATGTTGAATTTTATGTTCCTTTTCATGGCATCGTCTCAGATCGTTCACGGCTTTGTGAAAGTTACCTGTGGCGCTGATGTTTAGGCCGAGGTATGTATAGTTTTTTGTGTGCTCTACGGCTTCCAGATGATATTTGTATCCGTGGTCATGGCAACTGGACCTTTTTTGGAACAAAAATATTTTTGTGTTACTGAGATTTACTGTCAGGGCCCAGGTCTGTCAGGGCCCAGGTCTGTCAGGGCCTGACAGGGTCTGACAGAATCTGTGCAGAAGATCTAGATACTGCTGTAGGCCCTCCTTGGTTGGTGACAGAAGCACCAGATCATCAGCAAACAGTAGACATTTGACTTCAGATTCTAGTAGGGTGAGGCCGGGTGCTGCAGACTTTTCTAGTGCCCTCGCCAATTCATTGATATAAATGTTGAAGAGGGTGGGGCTTAAGCTGCACCCCTGATTCACCCCACGACCCTGTGGGAAGAAATTTGTGTGTTACTTTGCCAATTTTAACCACATACTTGTTGTTTGTCTACATGGATTTAAAATGTTGTATGTTTTTCCCCCAACACCACTTTCCATCAATTTGTACAGCAGATCCTCATGTCAAATTGAGTCGAAAGCTTTTTTTTTTAATCAACAAAGCATGAGAAGACTTTGCCTTTGTTTTGGTTTGTTTGGTTGTCAATTAGGATGTGCAGGGTGAATACATGGTCTGTTGTACGGTAATTTGGTAAAAAGCCAATTTGCCATTTGCTCAGTACATTGTTTTCATTGAGGAAATGTACGAGTCTGCTGTTAATGATAATGCAGAGGATTTTCCCAAGGTTGCTGTTGATGCATATCCCACGGTAGTTATTGGGGTCAAATTTGTCTCCACTTTTGTGGATTGGGGTGATCAGTGCTTGGTTCCAAATATTGGGGAAGATGCCAGAGCTAAGGATTATGTTAAAGAGTTTTAGTATAGCCAATTGGAATTTGTTGTCTGTATATTTGATCATTTCATTAAGAATACCATCAACAAAGACATTTTGGGTTTACTACCTTTTTATTTGTGCATTTTTATTGTTCAGAAATCTTTGTTCGCTGGACTTTATCCTGCTAACTGTTCCAAATGTCCGAACTGAATTTGGTAAAAGGGCTTTAATGCCCTCTGCGCCATCGTCTTGGAACGCCTCACAAAATACTTTTAAACTGGAAGAACTTGTCCCAATTGGTGTTTTTAAATCACTGATGAAGGATTTTGAGGCTGATTCCCTGACCTGTCAATGTTTTTAATTTGCTGTTTTTGGTTTTGTTATACTCTTGTGAATTCTATGGTTTTTACTAGATTACTTGTAGTTTTTCATGTTGTCTGTCTGTAATTATTTGTAATTTTTTGTAATGACTTGGTGCTGCCTATCTTGGCCAGGACACTCTTGAAAATGAGATTTTAAATCTCAAAGGTTAAATAAAGGTTAAAAATATATAATTATAAAACACAGCGTGCCTTTTTGGGTTGGAGGATTTGTATTTTGTCCTGTAACTCATTCAATGTATTTGGAGAATCCAGTGGGTTCTGGTCGTCTTTAATAGTTGATTCTAAGATTTGTATTTGATCATGTATATGTTTTTGCTGTTTGTTCTTTGTTATAGAGCCAAAAGAGATTGGAGAAGTGGTTTACCCATACATCTCTATTTTGGATAGATAACTCTTTGTGTTTGTCTATGGATTCTTCAATTACATTGAGCTGATTTTTGACATGCAGTCCTTCTTTTTCCGTAGTGTATTTCTGTATTGTTTCAGTGATTCACCACATTGACGGCACCGTGGCCTCTCTCTGTCTATCTCAGAGCACTGTGGGCCCCTCTCTCTCTCTCTCTCTCTCTCTCTCTCTCTCTCTCTCTCTCTCTCTCTCTCTCTCTCAATTCAATTCAATTCAATTCAAGGGCTTTATTGGCATGGGAAATATGTGTTAACATTGCCAAAGCAAGTGAGGTAGATAATATATAAAGTGAATATATAAAGTGAAATAAACAATACAAATTAACAGTAAACATTACATCTCTCTCTCTCTCTCTCTCTCTCTCTCTCAGAGCATCGTGGGCCTCTCTCTCTCTCTCTCTCTCTCTTTCTCTCTCTCTCTCTCTCTCTTTGTTTCTCTCACGGCACTGTGGGCCTCTCTCTGTCTCTCTATGTCTCTCAGAGCACTGTAGGCCTCTATCTGTCTCTCTCAGAGCACCGTGGGCCTCTCTCTGTCTCTCTCTCTCTCTCTCTCTCTCTCTCTCTCAGAGCAAGGTGGGCCTCTCCGTCTCTCTCAGTGCACCGTGGGCCTCTCTCTCTCTCTCAATTCAATTCAATTCAATTCAATTCAAGGGCTTTATTGGCACGGGAAACATGTGTTAACATTGCCAAAGCAAGTGAGGTAAAACAATACAATAATATAATATAATCTCTCTCTCTCTGTCTCTCTCAGAGCACTGTGGGCCTCTCACTGTCTCTTAATATATGTGACTATCAGAGGGACTACTGGACTATGTCTCTGTGACAGTGTTAATGCTGACTGACCAATGAGGAAGCTTGTTCATACTGACTAACTGTATTTGTGGTATTATTTTCTTTAAAGTGTCACGATACACGCAACAGTCATTAATCCGCAGGCCTGTTAGCTGACAAAGGTGTTATGACACCGTGCTATGTATATTTATATTTATTTATCTTTATTATTATCTTTTATCACAACTCAATTTCTTTCTGAAATAAACAATGTGTTATTATTAGAGGATCTTCAGGGAGGGTGTGTGGTAGTATGTGTGTGGTAGTATGTGTGTGTGTGTGTGTGTGTGTGGTAGTATGCAGTATGTGTGTGTGTGGTAGTATGTGTGTGTGTGTGTGGTAGTATGTAGTATTAGAGGATCTTCAGGGAGGGTGTGTGGTAGTATGTGTGTGTGTGTGGTAGTATGTGTGTGTGTGTGGTAGTATGTGTGTGTGTGTGGTAGTATGTGTGTGTGTGGTAGTATGTGTGTGTGTGTGTGTGTGTGTGTGTGGTAGTATGTGTGTGTGTGTGTGGTAGTATGTGTGTGTGTATGGTAGTATGTGTGTGTGTGGTAGTATGTGTGTGTGTGTGTGTGTGGTAGTATGTGTGTGTGGTAGTATGCAGTATGTGTGTGTGTGGTAGTATGTGTGTGTGTGTGGTAGTATGTGTGTGTGTGGTAGTATGTGTGTGTGTGTGGTAGTATGTGTGTGTGTGGTAGTATGTGTGTGTGTGGTAGTATGTGTGTGTGTGTGTGTGGTAGTATGTGTGTGTGGTAGTATGTGTGTGTGTGGTAGTATGTGTGTGTGTGTGTGTGGTAGTATGTGTGTGTGGTAGTATGCAGTATGTGTATGTGTGGTAGTATGTGTGTGTGTGTGTGGTAGTATGCAGTATGTGTGTGTGTGTGGTAGTATGTGTGTGTGTGTGTGTGTGTGTGGTAGTATGTGTGTGTGTGTGTGTGTGTGTGGTAGTATGCAGTATGTGTGTGTGTGTGGTAGTATGTGTGTGTGGTAGTATGCAGTATGTGTGTGTGTGTGTGTGTGGTACTATGCAGTATGTGTGTGTGTGTGGTAGTATGTGTGTGTGGTAGTATGCAGTATGTGTGTGTGTGTGTGGTAGTATGTGTGTGTGTGTGTGTGGTAGTATGTGTGTGTGGTAGTATGCAGTATGTGTGTGTGTGGTAGTATGTGTGTGTGTGTGTGTGGTAGTATGCAGTATGTGTGTGTGGTAGTATGTGTGTGTGGTAGTATGCAGTATGTGTGTGTGTGGTAGTATTCTTCTTCTTTTTTATTTCACCTTTATTTAACCAGGTAGGCCAGTTGAGAACACCTTTATTTAACCAGGTAGGCTAGTTGAGAACACCTTTATTTAACCAGGGAGGCCACTTGAGAACACCTTTATTTAACCAGGTAGGCTAGTTGAGAACACCTTTATTTAACCAGGTAGGCCAGTTGAGAACACCTTTATTTAACCAGGTAGGCTAGTTGAGAACACCTTTATTTAACCAGGTAGGCTAGTTGAGAACACCTTTATTTAACCAGGTAGGCCAGTTGAGAACACGTTCTCATTTACAACTGCGACCTGGCCAAGATAAAGCATAGCAGTGTGAACAGACAACACAGAGTTACACATGGAGTAAAACAATTAACAAGTCAATAACACAGTAGAAAAAAAGAGAGTCTATATACATTGTGTGCAAAAGGCATGAGGAGGTCGGTAATTAATTACAATTTAGCAGATTAACACTGGAGTGATAAATGATCAGATGGTCATGTACAGGTAGAGATATTGGTGTGCAAAAGAGCAGAAAAGTAAATAAATAAAAACAGTATGGGGATGAGGTAGGTAAAAATGGGTGGGCTATTTACCGATAGACTATGTACAGCTGCAGCGATCGGTTAGCTGCTCAGATAGCAGATGTTTGAAGTTGGCGAGGGAGATAAAAGTCTCCAACTTCAGTGATTTTTGCAATTCGTTCCAGTCACAGGCAGCAGAGAACTGGAAGGAAAGGCGGCCAAATGAGGTGTTGGCTTTAGGGATGATCAGTGAGATACACCTGCTGGAGCGCGTGCTACGGGTGGGTGTTGCCATCGTGACCAGTGAACTGAGATAAGGCGGAGCTTTACCTAGCATGGACTTGTAGATGGGTTGGGCCTCTACAAGTATGTGTGTGTGGTAGTATGCAGTATGTGTGTGTGTGTGGTAGTATGTGTGTGTGTGTGTGGTAGTATGTGTGTGTGTGTGTGTGTGGTAGTATGCAGTGTGTGTGTGTGTGTGTGTGTGGTAGTATGTGTGTGTGTGGTAGTATGCAGTGTGTGTGTGTGTGTGTGTGTGTGTGTGTGTGTGTGTGTGGTAGTATGCAGTATGTTTGTGGTAGTATGCAGTATGTGTGTGGTAGTATGCAGTATGTGTGTGGTAGTATGCAGGATGTGTGTGTGTGTGTGTGTGTGCGGTAGTATGCAGTGTGTGTGTGTGCGTGTGGTAGTATGCAGTGTGTGTGTGGTAGTATGCAGTATGTGTGTGTGGTAGTATGCAGTATGTGTGTGGTAGTATGCAGGATGTGTGTGTGTGTGTGTGCGGTAGTATGCAGTGTGTGTGTGTGTGTGTGGTAGTATGCAGTGTGTGTGTGGTAGTATGCAGTATGTGTGTGGTAGTACGCAGGATGTGTGTGTGTGGTAGTATGCAGTATGTGTGTGGTAGTATGCATGATGTGTGTGGTAGTATGCAGTATGTGTGTGGTAGTATGCAGGATGTGTGTGGTAGTATGCAGTATGTGTGTGTGTGTGTGGTAGTATGCAGTATGTGTGTGGTAGTATGCAGGATGTGTGTGGTAGTATGCAGTATGTGTGTGTGTGTGGTAGTATGCAGCATGTGTGTGGTAGTATGCAGTATGTGCGTGGTAGTATGCAGGATGTGTGTGGTAGTATGCAGTATGTGTGTGGTAGTATGCAGGATGTGTGTGTGTGTGCGGTAGTATGCAGTATGTGTGGTAGTATGCAGTATATGTGTGTGTGTGTGTGGTAGTATGCAGGATGTGTGTGGTAGTATGCAGCATGTGTGTGGTAGTATACAGGATGTGTGTGGTAGTATGCAGGATGTGTGTGGTAGTAATTCTAACACTAACCCTAATTGTAAATACAACCCTAAAGCTTTTGGGAAATGTCACCACGAGGGAGAATTTTCCTTGTTTTATGATTTCGGTCCCCCCCACACACACACATATACGTTGGGATTGGGCCTATAGCATTGTGCTTCTGCATTGACGTCATTGTGAGGACTTACTGCTGTGCTTCAGTCTAAAATAGCTCCCTGGGCTACGTTTGGAAAGCCAGTGCTCTCTGAAGGAATGCTTAAAACAACAAACACACGACAGCTCCGTCTTCCTTCGAGACACACAATACAGCCCCCTTCACATGTTACAAATGCTGCTTTCACATAGGATTTATGGTATTTTGGCTGTAAAAATTATTTAAAAAAAAAAAGATAATAAAAAATAAATAAATAATTTAAAAATTGTTATTGGTTTAGACACATACATAAGAAGAAACAAAAGACTAATAAAAATAACGTACATACAGTTTAATTAGGCCGATGTTAAAGGTTTGTGTAACCATGGCTGCGCATGCAAATTAAATAATGAATTAGTTATTTTGTTCAAAACACAGACAAGACACATCGACCCGATCAGTAGGGCTGTCCCCAACAAACAAACAAAATCTTGGTCGACCGAAAGTCATCTGTTCTTTCCACCAATCGTTTGGGTCTACATTTTTAAACTTGTTTTATCCATAGATAGACACACCCCATGTTTTTTAATAAAATCAACTACTGTATATGTATTGAGCTTGTCTCATGCTTTAAGTCAAACGCCTCAAGAGGGTGTCAGAGATCTAGATAGTCGGAATTTAAAAAAACTTCAGCTGACCCAACTGTCCTCCTCCGCTGGCTGTCTCAGACTCTGCCATTACTCTCTGAAGCTGGTAAGATGCGACACGAGGAGTCGGCAACCTTTCTCATGTGGAATGCTAGTTTATCTTACCATTTCTACCAATCTGCATGCCAGTTATGGTTTTCATATGCACATTTTCGTGAAACAGTTTAATTTAATTTATAATAATGTCGTCATATCTCAAAATCATGGTCATGTAGTTTGTAGTAATCAAAATTCTGTCCAATTCTAAATGAAAATGATGCAAACTTAAAAACGAACTTCTATTGCCAATTATGTAAAAAATAGGCTACATAAAGCCAGCAAATAAAAACATTGCAGCCTCCAATATCCTGATAAAAATAAATATCCTATAAATCACATTGGCTACACATGGCCTGTCTGCAACGAACTTGAAACATTGTATCAACTATTAGCTTGGGTCCAGTCCAAAGGGTCCAGCCCAAAGCTTGCGCTAGTGAACTTGCAACATTGCTCTCAACCTTTGCCTCTCCCGAGTCTGTTGGGGAGTTGCAGCGATGAGACAAAATCGGAAATACCAATTGGATATCACAAAATTGTGGGGGGGTGATATTTTTAAACAGACCAGATGCTGTTTTTTATCCATGTTTCATTCCAACTCCACTTTGTTAGGGAGCGTAGAGACTTATCTTCATCATGACACCCATTAATCCTATTTTAAAAAGCATGCTACATTATAGCATGCTAAATGTTTCTGATCGGTGATTTAGGCTACATTATAACATGCTAAATGTTTCTGATCAGTGATTTAGGCTACATTATAACATGCTAAATGTTTCTGATCAGTGATTTAGGCTACATTATAGCATGCTAAATGTTTCTGATCAGTGATTTAGGCTACATTATAACATGCTGAATGTTTCTGATCAGTGATTTAGGCTACATTATAACATGCTAAATGTTTCTGATCAGTGATTTAGGCTACATTATAGCATGTTAAATGTTTCTGATCGGTGATTTAGGCTACATTATAACATGCTAAATGTTTCTGATCAGTGATTTAGGCTACATTATAACATGCTAAATGTTTCTGATCGGTGATTTAGGCTACATTATAACATGCTAAATGTTTCTGATCAGTGATTTAGGCTACATTATAACATGCTAAATGTTTCTGATCGGTGATTTAGGCTACATTATAGCATGTTAAATGTTTCTGATCGGTGATTTAGGCTACATTATAACATGCTAAATGTTTCTGATCAGTGATAGATGAACAAAGGAATAGATTAGCTATACCACCTCCACTTTTACCAGCCAGAAACCATTTAACCAAATAGCCTATACAGACAGAGATTGAGTGAAACTAAAAAATTCAATGCACAGAAAGAACAGTATAGCTGGTGGCATTGTCATGCTGGAGGGTCACGTCAGGATGAGCCTGCAGGAAGGGTACCACATGAGGGAGGAGGATGTCTTCCCTGCAACGCACAGCGTTGAGATTGCCTGCAGTGACAACAAGCTCAGTCCGATGATGCTGTGACACACCGCCCCAGACCATGACGGACCCTCCACCTCCATCCCTCTCCAGAGTACAAGCCTCGGTGTAACGCTCACTTCTTCAATGATAAATGCGAATTCGCCATCACCCCTGGTGAGACAAAACCACGACTCGTCAGTGAAGAGTACTTTTTGCCAGTCCTGTCTGGTCCAGTGATGGTGGGTTTGTGCCCATAAGCGACGTTGTTGTCGGTGATGTCTGGTGAGGACCTGCCTTACAACAGGCCTACAAGCCCTCAGTCCAGCCTCTCTCAGCCTATTGTGGACAGTCTGAGCACTGATGGAGGGATTGTGCGTTCCTGGTGTAACTCGGGCAGTTGTTGTTGCCATCCTGTACCTGTCCCGCAGGTGGGATGTTCAGATGTACCGATCCTGTGCAGGTGTTGTTACACGTGGTCTGCCACTGCGAGGACGATCAGCTGTCCGTCCTGTCTCCCTGTAGCGCTGTCTTAGGCTTCTCACAGTACAGACATTGCAATTTATTGCCCTGGCCACATCTACAGGCCTCATGCCTCCTTGCAGCATGCCTAAGGCACATTCACGCAGATGAGTAGTGACCCTGGGCATCTTTCTTTTGGTGTTTTTCAGAGTCAGTAGAAAGGCCTCTTTAGTGTCCTAAGTTTTCATAAGTGTGACCTTAATTGCCTACCGTCTGTAAGCTGTTAGTGTCTTAACGACCGTTCCACAGGTGCATGTTCATTAATTGTTTATGGTTCATTGAACAAGCATGGGAAACAGTGATTAAACCCTTTACAATGAAGATCTGTGAAGTCATTTGGATTTTTATAAGTTATCAGTGAAAGACAGGGTGCTGAAAAAGGGACGTTTCTTTTTTTGCTGAGTTTTGTTGTAATGAGCACATGAATTCTGGGACCATGTCTCCTAGCTAGTCTCCTTGTTTCCTTTGTCTTGTTTCCTTGTCTCCTTCTCCACTGCAGTGTAACAGCTTGTTTCGTCTTCTTCTTTCAGACACGTCATCATCATCATCAGCTAAAGAAGGCAGCAGGGTAAGTGTTGCGTCCGTTTGTGTGTCGGTCTGTGAGTCTGTCTGTCTGTCTGTCTGTCTGTCTGTCTGTGTCTGTGTGTGTCTGTCTGTCGGTCTGTGTGTCTGCGTCTGTCTTCCTCTGTCTGTCTGTCTGTCTGTCTGTCTGCCTGTCTGTCTGTCTGTCTGTCTGTTTTAACTTTTTATGTAGCATCCAACCAGACTAATATCCTTAAGGTATCCCCTACAAATGTGATCTCATCCTATTTAAAGTGCTACCGTCGGTGCTATTTTATTAATAATAATAATAATAATAACGGGTGAATGTTAAACTATAAGAACCTGTGAAGAATTGAAATAGTTTTGATTAAGACACAGATGCTGACTCCTTATTGTAATATCATAAAACGTTGCTTTCTGTTTTTTGGAATTTATTTATAAAGAAATACAGTCTGAGCTGATAAAACATTGATTGAAAGGAATACACTCAATATGGTCTGGAACACAAAAAAAATACACTCAGTTTGGTAAGAACTGTTGTTGATGAGAGAGAGAGAGAGACAGACACAGAGGGAGAGAGAGATAGAGACAGAGACAGAGACAGAGAGAGAGAGAGAGAGAGAGAGAGAGAGAGAGAGATAGAGACAGAGACAGAGACAGAGACAGAGAGAGAGAGGGAGAGAGAGAGAGAGAGAGAGAGAGAGAGAGAGAGAGAGAGAGAGAGAGAGATCAAGCCACCAAGTGCTAATGGACAGCACTTAGAGATCACTGACGTATACAGGACGGTGTGTGTGTGTGTGTGTGTGTGTGTGTGTGTGTGTGTGTGTGTGTGTGTGTGTGTGTGTGTGTGTGTGTGTGTGTGTGTGTGTGTGTGTGTGTGTGTGTGTGTGTGTGTGTGTGTGTGTGAGACAGTTAGCAGGATGAGGGAGGGAGGACAGGGAATAGAGAAAAAGGGAGAGAGATATTCTACAACAAATATATCAACGAATTGGCGAGGGCACTAGAACAGTCTGCAGCACCCACCCTCACCCTACTAGAATCTGAAGTCAAATGTCTACTGTTTGCCGATGATCTGGTGCTTCTGTCACCAACCAAGGAGGGCCTACAGCAGCACCTAGATTTCCAGGACAGATTCTGTCAGACCTGGGCCCTGACAGTAAATCTCAGTAAGACCAAAAAAGGTCCAGTTGCAATGACCACTAATACAAATTCTATCTAGACACCGTTGCCTTAGAGCACACAAAAAACTATACATACCTTCCACATACAGTGCATTCAGAAAGTATTCAGACCCCTTGACTTTTTCCACATTTTGTTACGTATGTCACCCCATAATGACAATGCAAAAACAGGGGTTTTAGAATTATTTGCATTATTTATACACTACCGTTAAAAAGTTTGAAGTCACTCAAAAATGTCCTTGTTATCCATGAAAACATACCTGAAATGAGTTGCAAAATGAATAGGAAATATAGTCAAGACAGTTGACAAGGTTATAAGTAATGTTTTTTTTTTAATTGAAATAATAATTGTGTGCTTCAAACTTTGCTTTCGTCAAAGAATCCTCCATTTGCAGCAATTACAGACCTATGGTAATCTGAAAGAGACCAAATGCTTCCTGAAGCCCCTCCCACAATTACAGACCTATGGTAATCTGAGAGAGACCAAATGCTTCCTGAAGCCCCTCCCACAATTACAGACCTATGGTAATCTGAGAGAGACCAAATGCTTCCTGAAGCCCCTCCCACAATTACAGACCTATGGTAATCTGAGAGAGACCAAATGCTTCCTGAAGCCCCTCCCACAATTACAGACCTATGGTAATCTGAGAGAGACCAAATGCTTCCTGAAGCCCCTCCCACAATTACAGACCTATGGTAATCTGAGAGAGACCAAATGCTTCCTGAAGCCCCTCCCACAATTACAGACCTATGGTAATCTGAGAGAGACCAAATGCTTCCTGAAGCCCCTCCCACAATTACAGACCTATGGTAATCTGAGAGAGACCAAATGCTTCCTGAAGCCCCTCCCACAATTACAGACCTATGGTAATCTGAGAGAGACCAAATGCTTCCTGAAGCCCCTCCCACAATTACAGACCTATGGTAATCTGAGAGAGACCAAATGCTTCCTGAAGCCCCTCCCACAATTACAGACCTATGGTAATCTGAGAGAGACCAAATGCTTCCTGAAGCCCCTCCCACAATTACAGACCTATGGTAATCTGAGAGAGACCAAATGCTTCCTGAAGCCCCTCCCACAATTACAGACCTATGGTAATCTGAGAGAGACCAAATGCTTCCTGAAGCCCCTCCCACAATTACAGACCTATGGTAATCTGAAAGAGACCAAATGCTTCCTGAAGCCCCTCCCACAATTACAGACCTATGGTAATCTGAAAGAGACCAAATGCTTCCTGAAGCCCCTCCCACAATTACAGACCTATGGTAATCTGAAAGAGACCAAATGCTTCCTGAAGCCCCTCCCACAATTACAGACCTATGGTAATCTGAAAGAGACCAAATGCTTCCTGAAGCCCCTCCCACAATTACAGACCTATGGTAATCTGAAAGAGATTTCACCAAATGCTTCCTGAAGCCCCTCCCACAATTACAGACCTATGGTAATCTGAAAGAGACCAAATGCTTCCTGAAGCCCCTCCCACAATTACAGACCTATGGTAATCTGAGAGAGACCAAATGCTTCCTGAAGCCCCTCCCACAATTACAGACCTATGGTAATCTGAGAGAGACCAAATGCTTCCTGAAGCCCCTCCCACAATTACAGACCTATGGTAATCTGAGAGAGACCAAATGCTTCCTGAAGCCCCTCCCACAATTACAGACCTATGGTAATCTGAGAGAGACCAAATGCTTCCTGAAGCCCCTCCCACAATTACAGACCTATGGTAATCTGAAAGAGACCAAATGCTTCCTGAAGCCCCTCCCACAATTACAGACCTATGGTAATCTGAAAGAGACCAAATGCTTCCTGAAGCCCCTCCCACAATTACAGACCTATGGTAATCTGAAAGAGACCAAATGCTTCCTGAAGCCCCTCCCACAATTACAGACCTATGGTAATCTGAAAGAGACCAAATGCTTCCTGAAGCCCCTCCCACAATTACAGACCTATGGTAATCTGAAAGAGATTTCACCAAATGCTTCCTGAAGCCCCTCCCACAATTACAGACCTATGGTAATCTGAAAGAGACCAAATGCTTCCTGAAGCCCCTCCCACAATTACAGACCTATGGTAATCTGAAAGAGACCAAATGCTTCCTGAAGCCCCTCCCACAATTACAGACCTATGGTAATCTGAAAGAGACCAAATGCTTCCTGAAGCCCCTCCCACAATTACAGACCTATGGTAATCTGAAAGAGACCAAATGCTTCCTGAAGCCCCTCCCACAATTACAGACCTATGGTAATCTGAAAGAGATTTCACCAAATGCTTCCTGAAGCCCCTCCCACAATTACAGACCTATGGTAATCTGAAAGAGATTTCACCAAATGCTTCCTGAAGCCCCTCCCACAATTACAGACCTATGGTAATCTGAAAGAGACCAAATGCTTCCTGAAGCCCCTCCCACAATTACAGACCTATGGTAATCTGAAAGAGACCAAATGCTTCCTGAAGCCCCTCCCACAATTACAGACCTATGGTAATCTGAAAGAGATTTCACCAAATGCTTCCTGAAGCCCCTCCCACAATTACAGACCTATGGTAATCTGAAAGAGATTTCACCAAATGCTTCCTGAAGCCCCTCCCACAATTACAGACCTATGGTAATCTGAAAGAGACCAAATGCTTCCTGAAGCCCCTCCCACAATTACAGACCTATGGTAATCTGAAAGAGATTTCACCAAATGCTTCCTGAAGCCCCTCCCACAATTACAGACCTATGGTAATCTGAAAGAGATTTCACCAAATGCTTCCTGAAGCCCCTCCCACAATTACAGACCTATGGTAATCTGAAAGAGATTTCACCAAATGCTTCCTGAAGCCCCTCCCACAATTACAGACCTATGGTAATCTGAAAGAGATTTCACCAAATGCTTCCTGAAGCCCCTCCCACAATTACAGACCTATGGTAATCTGAAAGAGATTTCACCAAATGCTTCCTGAAGCCCCTCCCACAATTACAGACCTATGGTAATCTGAAAGAGATTTCACCAAATGCTTCCTGAAGCCCCTCCCACAATTACAGACCTATGGTAATCTGAAAGAGATTTCACCAAATGCTTCCTGAAGCCCCTCCCACAATTACAGACCTATGGTAATCTGAAAGAGATTTCACCAAATGCTTCCTGAAGCCCCTCCCACAATTACAGACCTATGGTAATCTGAAAGAGATTTCACCAAATGCTTCCTGAAGCCCCTCCCACAAGTTGGATTCGCTTGATGGGCACTTCTTACGTACCATACGGTCAAACTGCTGCCACAACAGCTCAATAATTCTTCCCTAAATAGTTCTTCCAGAGTTTGGAGATGTGCTTTGGGTCATTGTCCTGTTGTAGGAGGAAATTTGCTCCAATTAAGCACCGTCCACAGGGTATGGCATGGCGTTGCAAAATGGGGTGATAGCCTTCCTTCTTCAAGATCCCTTTTACCCTGTACAAATCTCCCACTTAACCCCCACGTAAGCACCCCCAGACCATCACCCCAGACCATCACCCCCAGACCATCACCCCCAGACCATCACCCCCAGACCATCACCCCCAGACCATCATCCCCCAGACCATCATCCCCCAGACCATCATCCCCCAGACCATCACATTGCCTCCACCATGCTTGACAGATGGTTCACTCCTCCAACATCTTTACATTTTTTTCTGTTTCTCACGAATGTTCTTCTTTGTGATCCAAACACCTCAAATCCGTTGTTTCTGGCCATTTTGAGCCTGTAATCGAACCCACAACTGCTGATGCTCCAGATACTCAACGAGTCTAAAGAAGGACAGTTTTATTGCTTCTTTAATTAGCAAAACCGTTTTCAGCTGTGCTAACATAATTGCAAAAGGGTTTTCTAATGATCAATTAACCTTTTAAAATGATAAACTTGCATTAGCTAACACAACGTGCCATTGGAACACAGGAGTGATGGTGGCTGATAATGGGCCTCTGCACGCCTATGTAGATATTCCATTAACCAGTTGGATTTAGGGGGCGCTATTTTAATTTTTGGATGAAAAACGTTCCCGTTTTAAACAAGATATTTTGTCATGAAAAGATGCTCGACTATGCATATAATTGACAGCTTTGGAAAGAAGACACTCTGACGTTTCCAAAACTGCAAAGATATTGTCTGTGAGTGCCACAGAACTGATGTTACAGGCGAAACCCAGATAAAAATCCAACCAGGAAGTGCCGCATTTTTTGAACCAGCCTCATGCCAATGACTCCTTATATGGCTGTGAATGAGCTACGAATGAGCTTATGTTTTCCACGTTTTCCCCAAGGTGTCTACAGCATTGTGACGTCTTTTTAGGCATGTCCCTTGAAGAATGGCTGTAAGGGACCATATATGGCATGTGGTCACATGGTGTCTCCCGCAGAAAACCTTGTGTAAAATACTTATTATCGAATATATTTGTTAAAAACACCTTGAGGATGGATCGTAAACAACGTTTGCCGTGTTTCTGTCGATATTATGGAGCAAATTTTGAAAAAAGTTTGGCGTTATAGTTGTAGCATTTTAGGGTCGATTTCTCAGCCAAGCATGATGAACAAACGGAAGCTATTTCGCCTACAAAAATAATATTTTTGGGAAAAAAGGAACATTTGCTATCTAACTGAGAGTCTCCTGAGTGAAAGCATCTGAAGTTCTTCAAAGGTAAATTATTTAATTTGGTTGCTTTTCTTATTTTTGTGAAAATGTTGCCTGCTGCCAGCACAGCCTATCATAGCATTATGCCATGATAAACTTACACAAATGCTTGTCTAGCGTTGGCTGTAACGCATATTTTGAAAATCTGAGATGACAGTGTTGTTAACAAAAGGCTAAGCTTGTGTTTGAATATATTCATTTCATTTCATTTGTGATTTTCATGAAAAGGAAAAGTTTATAAGGGTATTTATGTCCACTGCGTTATGCTAATGCGTTTGATTACGCTCCCGGATACGGGATTGCTCGTCGCAAAAGGTTAAAACATCAGCCGCTTCCAGCTACAATAGTCATTTACAACATTAACAATGTTTACACTGTATTTCTGATCAATTTGATGTTATTATAATGGACAAAAAATGTGCTTTTCTTTTTCTTTCAAAAAAAATATATAAAGGAAAATCACACAATCGTAACTATTCAGACCCTTTGCTCATTACTTTGTTGAAGCCCCTTTGGCAGTGATTACAGCCTCGAGTCTTCTTGGGTATGATGCTACAAGCTTGGCACACCTGTATTTAGGTGTCTCCTTTTCCTCTCTGCAGATCCTCTCAAGCTCTGTTGGATGGAGAGCTTCGCTGCACAGCTATTTTCAGGTCTCCAGAGATGTTTGATCGGGTTCAAGTCCGGCCTCTGGCTTGGCCACTCAAGGACATTCAGAGACTTGTCCCAAAGCCACTCCTGCGTTGTCTTGGCTGTGTGCTTAGGGTCGTTGTCTTGTTGAAGGGTGAACCTTTGCCTCAGTCTGAGGTCCTGAGTGCTCTGGAGCAGGTTTTCATCAAGGATCTCTCTGTACTTTGCTCCGTTCATCTTTCCCTCGATCCTGACTAGTCTCCCAGTCCCTGCCACTGAAAGACACCCCCCCCAGCATGATGCTGCCACCACCATTCTTCACTGTAGGGATGGTGCCTGGTTTCCTCCAGACGTGACACTTGGCATTCAGGCTAAATAGTTAAATCTTGTTTGAGAGAATCTTGTTTCTCACAGTCTGAGAGTCTTTAGGTGCCTTTTGGCAAACTCCAAGCGGACTGTCATGTGCATTTTACTGAGGAATGGCTTCCGTCTGGCCCCTACCATAAATGCCTGATTGTTGGAGTGCTGCAGAGATGGTTGTCCTTCTGGAAGGTTCTCCTATCTCCACAGAGGAACTCTGGAGCTCTGTCAGAGTGACCATCGGGTTCTTGGTCACCTCCCTCCCTGGTGGCCCTTCTCCCCCGATTGGTCAGTTTGGCCTGGCTGCCAGCTCTAGGAAGAGTCTTGGTGGTACCAAACTTCTATCATTTAGGAATGGTGGAGGCCACTGTGTTCTTGGGGACCTTCAATGATGCAGAAATGTTTTGGTACCCTTCCTCAGATCTGTGCATCGACACAATCCTGTCTCAGAGCTCTATGGACAATTCCTTTGACATCATGGCTTGGTTTTTGCTCAGTTATGCACTTTCAACTGTGGGACCTTATATAGACAGGAGTGTGCCTTTCCAAATCACGTCCAATCAATTGAATTTACCACAGGTGGACTCCAAGTTGGAGAAACATCTCAAGGATGATCAATGGAAACAGGATGCACCTGAGCTCAATTTCGATTCTCATAGCAAAGTGTCTGAATACTTATGTAAGTAAGGTATTTCTGTTTATTGTTTTTAATAACTGCAAAAAAACTGTTTTTTGCGGTGTCTTTATGGACTATTGCGTGTAGAATGATGAGGATTTTTATTTATTTAATCCATTTTAGAATGAAGCTGTAACTTAACAAAATGTGGAAAAAGTCAAGGGGTCTGAATACTTTCCTAATGCACTGTACCTCGGCCTAAACATCAGCGCCACAGGTAACTTCCACAAAGCTGTGAACGATCTGAGAGACAAGGCAAGAAGGGCATTCTACGCCATTAAAAGGAACATCAAATCAACATACCAGTTAGGATCTGGCTAAAAATACTTGAACCAGTTATAGAACCCTTTGCCCTTTATGGTTGTGAGGTCTGGGATCCGCTCACCAACCTAGAATTCACAAAATGGGACAAACACCAAATTGAGACTGCATGCAGCATTCTGCAAAAATCTCCTCTGTGTACAACCTAAAACACCAAATAATGCATGCAGAGCAGAATTACGCCGGTATTCGCCCAATTATCAAAATCCAGATAAGAGACGTTCAATTCTATAACCACCTAAAAGGAAGCGATTCCCAAACCTTCCATAACAAAGCCATCACCTACAGAGAGATGAACCTGGAGAAAAGTCCCCTAATTAAGCTGGTCCTGGGTCTCTGTTCACAAACACAAACAGACCCCACAGAGCCCCAGGACAGGAACACAATTAGACCCAACCAAATCATGAGAAAACAAAAAGATAATTACTTGACACATTGGAAAGAATTAACAAAAAACAGAGCAAACTAGAATGCTATTTGGCCCTAAACAGAGAGTACACAGCGGCAGAATACCTGACCACTGTGACTGACCCAAGAGAAGACAGGTTATGTGCACACAACAAAATAACCTCCTGCCAATTTTGTATGACCATATTAGAGACACATATTTCCGACACATATTTCCCTCAGATTACACAGACCCACAAAGAATTTGAGAACAAATCCAATTTTGATAAACTCCCATATCTGGGTGAAATTCCACAGTGTGCCATCACAGCAGCAAGATGTGTGACCTGTTGCCACGAGAAAAGGGCAACCAGTGAAGAACAAACACCATTGTAAATACAACGCATATTTACGTTGATTTATTTTCCCTTTTGTACTTGAACTATTTGCACATCATTACGACACTCTATATATACATAATATGACATTTGAAAAGTCTCTATTCCTTTGGAACTTCTGTGAGTGTAATGTTTACTGTTAATTTCCTATTGATATTTCACTTTTGTTTATTTTCTATTTCACTTCTTTACCCCCATGCCAATAAAGCCTTTTGTATTGAATTGAATTGATATTTTGAATGCTAACTTATTAAGGCTACCAAGCTTAACTAGGAGAGAACAGACAACGGCTCCAACTTCAATTTGCAGCGAGGTGTGAAGTGAGATGTATGAAAGCCCTTTGAGCCCAACAATGGCAGTAGAGTTTCACAGCCGCCCCCACCCAAATGCAGAGGCCTCTTTGGCCTCAGAGGTCATCACAGTACAGTACCCCTTGGATGTAAAAAATAAAATATTATTATTATTTTTTTTTTTTAATGAGAAGGCACAGGAAGTACAAAACAAAGCTCCTCGTGGACAATCTAGAGATACTTTCTTGCTGACTGCTGACTCCTCACAGACCCCTGGCACGGTGCTATATTAACCAGACCATCCCCTGGCACAGTGCTATATTAACCAGACCATCCCCTGACACAGTGCTATATTAACCAGACCATCCCCTGGCACAGTGCTATATTAACCAGACCATCCCCTGGTACAGTGCTATATTAACCAGACCATCCCCTGACACAGTGCTATATTAACCAGACCATCCCCTGGCACAGTGCTATATTAACCAGACCATCCCCTGGCACAGTGCTATATTAACCAGACCATCCCCTGGCACAGTGCTATATTAACCAGACCATCCCCTGGCACAGTGCTATATTAACCAGACCATCCCCTGACACAGTGCTATATTAACCAGACCATCCCCTGACACAGTGCTATATTAACCAGACCATCCCCTGACACAGTGCTATATTAACCAGACCATCCCCTGACACAGTGCTATATTAACCAGACCATCCCCTGACACAGTGCTATATTAACCAGACCATCCCCTGACACAGTGCTATATTAACCAGACCATCCCCTGGCACAGTGCTATATTAACCAGACCATCCCCTGGTACAGTGCTATATTAACCAGACCATCCCCTGGTACAGTGCTATATTAACCAGACCATCCCCTGGTACAGTGCTATATTAACCAGACCATCCCCTGGTACAGTGCTATATTAACCAGACCATCCCCTGGTACAGTGCTATATTAACCAGACCATCCCCTGGTACAGTGCTATATTAACCAGACCATCCCCTGGTACAGTGCTATATTAACCAGACCATCCCCTGGTACAGTGCTATATTAACCAGACCATCCCCTGGTACAGTGCTATATTAACCAGACCATCCCCTGGTACAGTGCTATATTAACCAGACCATCCCCTGGTACAGTGCTATATTAACCAGACCATCCCCTGGTACAGTGCTATATTAACCAGACCATCCCCTGGTACAGTGCTATATTAACCAGACCATCCCCTGGCACAGTGCTATATTAACCAGACCATCCCCTGGCACAGTGCTATATTAACCAGACCATCCCCTGACACAGAGCTATATTAACCAGACCATCCCCTGGCACAGAGCTATATTAACCAGACCATCCCCTGGCACAGTGCTATATTAACCAGACCATCCCCTGGTACAGTGCTATATTAACCAGACCATCCCCTGGTACAGTGCTATATTAACCAGACCATCCCCTGACATGGCACGGTGCTATATTAACCAGACCATCCCCTGACATGGCACGGTGCTATATTAACCAGACCATCCCCTGACATGGCACGGTGCTATATTAACCAGACCATCCCCTGGCACAGAGCTATATTAACCAGACCATCCCCTGACATGGCACGGTGCTATATTAACCAGACCATCCCCTGGCACAGAGCTATATTAACCAGACCATCCCCTGGCACAGTGCTATATTAACCAGACCATCCCCTGACACAGTGCTATATTAACCAGACCATCCCCTGGCACAGTGCTATATTAACCAGACCATCCCCTGGTACAGAGCTATATTAACCAGACCATCCCCTGGCACAGTGCTATATTAACCAGACCATCCCCTGGCACAGAGCTATATTAACCAGACCATCCCCTGGCACAGTGCTATATTAACCAGACCATCCCCTGACACAGTGCTATATTAACCAGACCATCCCCTGACACAGAGCTATATTAACCAGACCATCCCCTGGCACAGTGCTATATTAACCAGACCATCCCCTGGCACAGAGCTATATTAACCAGACCATCCCCTGGCACAGTGCTATATTAACCAGACCATCCCCTGACACAGTGCTATATTAACCAGACCATCCCCTGACACAGAGCTATATTAACCAGACCATCCCCTGGCACAGTGCTATATTAACCAGACCATCCCCTGGCACAGTGCTATATTAACCAGACCATCCCCTGGCACAGTGCTATATTAACACAGACCATCCCCTGGTACAGTGCTATATTAACCAGACCATCCCCTGACACAGTGCTATATTAACCGGACCATCCCCTGGTACAGTGCTATATTAACCAGACCATCCCCTGACACAGTGCTATATTAACCAGACCATCCCCTGGCACAGTGCTATATTAACCAGACCATCCCCTGGCACAGTGCTATATTAACCAGACCATCCCCTGGCACAGTGCTATATTAACCAGACCATCCCCTGGCACAGTGCTATATTAACCAGACCATCCCCTGGCATGGCACAGTGCTATATTAACCAGACCATCCCCTGGCATGACACAGTGCTATATTAACACACTACCCCTCTGTTAAGAGGGGAGTGGGGGGGTGTTAACGATGGGTGGAAATTCAGGATACTAGACAACGAGGACTTAGACAGCCAATGTCAACCTGTACTGCGCCATGCCAGTGGATGGTCTGGAACTGTATTGGTGTACAGGGCCCCAAACTGTTCAGCTGGACTATCACAGAATCACAGAGGGTGCACAGCAAGAGGAGCTCTCTCCTGGTGACGACTCCCCCAGCCAGAGGGTGTCAGACCAGATCCATAAACAGCCCCACAGACGAGCAACCCCAAGCAGAGGGTGTCAGACCAGATCCATAAACAGCCCCACAGACGAGCAACCCCAAGCAGAGGGTCACTCAGGTGGAAGTAAGGCAGGTGGAGCTCGAACAACAGGTCACCTTACTCCAGTCAAGAGACCCAGACAACAACACCCCCTCAACCAGACCCAGAGAGCTGGAGGAGGAGAGAGACATGCTTGCACTCTGTGAGACAGCATCAACAGAAAAAAGAGGAGGAGCAGAAGAAGGCCCAGTGGCAGGAGAAGATGAGAACACTTGAAGTTGCAAAAAAGAACAGCCCATGAGAGAGCTGGCCACCCCAGCAGAGAAGCT
Source organism: Oncorhynchus tshawytscha (assembly GCF_018296145.1). NCBI lineage: Eukaryota > Metazoa > Chordata > Actinopteri > Salmoniformes > Salmonidae > Oncorhynchus > Oncorhynchus tshawytscha. The sequence goes on from NC_056453.1 coordinate 44,151,661, forward strand.
AGCAGAACAACCCTAGACTCTGACCAGAGCCTCAGCATCACAGCAGAACAGATCATTGAAGACCCATCAACCCAGGAAACACCACCTCCTCCTAGAACCCATCCTGTCAAGCCCCTCCCACACACACTGAAGACACAAAAAAAGCCACAGATTGTACTTCTTATGTACTCAAACAGGAAACAGGAAACAGGAAATACATACAACAAAATACATTTGTTGCATTCTCCAAACACACAGTGTCTAAACTCTGGTGCCCAAACACACAGTGTCTAAACTCTGGTGCCCAAACACACAGTGTCTAAACTCTGGTGCCAAAACACACAGTGGCAATACTCTGGTGCCCAAACACACAGTGTCTAAACTCTGGTGCCCTAACACACAGTGTCTAAACTCTGGTGCCCAAACACACAGTGTCTAAACTCTGGTGCCAAAACACACAGTGGCAATACTCTGGTGCCCAAACACACAGGTGTCTAAACTCTGGTGCCCAAACACACAGTGTCTAAACTCTGGTGCCAAAACACACAGTGGCAATACTCTGGTGCCCAAACACACAGTGTCTAAACTCTGGTGCCCAAACACACAGTGTCTAAACTCTGGTGCCCAAACACACAGTGTCTAAACTCTGGTGCCAAAACACACAGTGGCAATACTCTGGTGCCCAAACACATAGGTGTCTAAACTCTGGTGCCCAAACACACAGGTGTCTAAACTCTGGTGCCCAAACACAGTGTCTAAACTCTGGTGCCCAAACACACAGGTGTTTGGGCACCAAGACCTGCTATCTGAGGACCAACTAGGGTCACACAGACACATAATAATTCACACAGAAACAAATGACCTGAGGGCAAAGCAGGGAAGTGTGGCCACAACACTCAAGGAAGTGACTGATAAAGCTTCTTCCACTTTCCCCAACTCACGAGTGGGGAAATGTCTACCCTGATTCCGCAAAAAATATTTCCACCCTGCTACGACACAGCGGGTAAACGTAAGCATTTCCCTTGACTGTGTCTCTACCACCCCACCCTGGAATTGGACAGCCTTTATGACCAGGTCCACCTCCACAAGCCCGCAATCCCCACCTTCGCCCCTAAAAGACATCACCCTCAACCGCATCCCCAACACATTACACAGGAGCAACAGAGCAACGGACACACAGCCCAGACCTGCGCGACCTGCGGTACCTGCGCGACCTGCGGTACCTGCGCGACCTGCGGGACATACACCTAACCTGGATGTGACACCATTCCCTCCCCCATATGCCACCCTAGACACAACTATGACAAAACAACCAACATCACAACTCCTGCAGCTCAGTCTGTACATAGTCAATGGTAGACTTCAAGAGGACTCCAAAAGTAGGTACAGCTCATCCCTTTGCAGCAGTACTGAAGACTACTTTTAAAAAAATGTAACCTTTATTCAACAAGTCAGTTAAGAACAAATTCTAATTTACAATGATGGCCTACCCCGGCAAAACCTTGACGACGCTGGACCAATTGTGCAACGCCCTATGCTAGTCCCAATCACACCCAGATGTGATGCATCCTGGATTGAAACCAGGGACTGTAGTGACACCTCTTGCACTGAGATGCAGTGTCTTAGACCGCTGCGCCACCCAGGAAGCCACAGACCTAAACCCAGAGTCTCTCAGAGCATTCACAGTCAGCCCCTTATCAAACCATAGCCAAATCACAGCCTACTTGAACAGAGCAATACCCAACCATGAGGAATCAAAGCCCAAGAAACTGCATGCTAGATAGATGGAAGGAAGATTGTGTAGAAAGCTACCAAAGAACAATTGGCCAAAAAAAACAAATCCAATCCCTCCTTAGACAACTCCCTGGACAAAATGTTCCCCTTCAATAGTGAAGGTGTACACTTAGCAGTAGAAAGCCTTGGACATTATATCATATCAGATAACATATCATGTGTATAAAATTAAATAAATCAAGTAGAACAGTACATCCTCATCAACAGCAAATTCTAACATTTCCTCAGTGAAAACAAATGTCCTGAGCAAATGTCAAATTGGCTTCTTACCAAAAATATCATACGACAGACCACGTATACACCCGGCATTGACATACAAACAAAAGAAAACCAAAGCAAAGTCTTCTCATGGTTTGTTGATATAGAAAAAAATAGGCTTTTGACTCAATTTAGCATGAGGGCCTGCTGTATAAACTGATGGAAAGTTATTTTTAGGGGGGGCCTACGATGTTATAAAATAAATGTACGCCAACATAAGTGTACGCGTTCAAAATTGGCAATAAACACACAGATTTCTTCCCTCAGGGCCGGGGAGTGAGACAGGGATGCAGCTTGAGCCCCACCCTCTTCAAGATGTATATTAATGACTAGAATAGTCTGCAGCACCTCAACTAGATTCTGAAATCAAATGTCTACTTTTTGCAGATTATCTGGTGCTTCTGTCCCCAACCAAGGCGATGCTACAACAGCACCTTGATTTTTTTGTGCAGATTCTGTCAGACTTGGGCTCAGTAAGAAAAAAAAATTGTGTTCCAAAAAAGGTACAGATGCCAGGACACTGTTGCCCTAGAGCACACATAGAATTACACATACCTAAATAAAGTCAAGGGGTCTGAATACTTTCCGAATGCACTGTACCTCGGCCTAAACATCAGTACCTCAGGTAACTTCCACAAGGCTGTGAACAATCTGAGAAACAAGACAAAAAAGGCTTGCTACGCAATCAAAAGGAACATACAATTTGACATCCCAATTAGGATCTGGCAAAAAGATACTCAGTTATAGAACCCATTGCCTTTTTATGGTTGTGAGGTTTGGGGTCCACTCACCAACCAAGAATTCCCAAGAATGGGACAAACACCAAAGTGTGACTCTGCATGCAGAATTCTGAAAAAATGTCCTCATCATAAAAAGAAAACCCCAAAATAATGCATGCAGAGCAAAATTAGGACCCACTAATTATCAAAATCCAGAAAATAGTTGTTAAATTCCACAACCACCTAAAGGAAAGCCCAAACCTTCCATCACAAAGCCCTAACCTGTAATGACATGAAACTAGAAAAGAGTCCCCTCAGCCAGCTGGTTCTGGCTCTTTGTTCACAAATACAAACAGCCCACAGAGCCCCAAGGACAACAACACAATTAGAGCCAAACACATTTTGAGAAAGCAAAAATATAACTATTTGACACACTGGAAAAAATCAACCAAGAAACTGAGCAAATTTCAATTCTACCTTGCACCTCAACAGAGCAGTAGCAGGTACTGTGAGTGACCCAAAACTAAGAAAAGCTAAGAAAAGCCTTGACTATTTACAGCCGTAGGCAGATCTGGCTCTCAAGAGAAGACAGGATATGGCCCACAACATGAGGTGGAAACTGAGCTGCACTTCCTGCCAAAATGTATGACCATATTAGAGACACATATTCCATTCAAATTAAACAAACCCACAAAGAATTCAAGCAAAATGTTGACAAACAAACCGTATCTGTTAGGCGGAACAAGTGTCCCAGCCGCAAAATGTGTGACCTGCTGCCACGAGAAAAGGTCAACCAGTGGGTCAGAAACACCCATGTAAATATATCCTATACTTACCTGTCCATTTATGTCCCCTCATCGTTCATACATTCTACTAGTTGCACATTGTCACAACACTGTACATAGCTGATGTAACCGTTTAAATGCTACAAACACTACATTTACTGCTGGAATTTAAAAGTTGTTATTCTCTTCACTCTTTTGTGTGTCTGTCATGATTGTGTCTGAGTATCTTTTGTCAATGTAAACACGTTGCTAGGCCAGGAAAGGAGCGTCCGAGGATAGAGAGGGAAGTGAGAGAGGAAGAGAGAGAATCAACGTGTTCTGACCACTCTCTCTCTCTCTCTCTCTCTCTCTCTATCTGTTATCTCTCTCTCTATCCGTTCTCTCTCTCTCTCTCTATCTGTTTTCTCTCTCTCTCTCTCTCTCTCTG
>NC_056453.1:44163122-44263122 GCF_018296145.1 Oncorhynchus tshawytscha
GGAATATGTTCCGGGATTCTTCAGATGGCATTGAGGAGTACACCACATCAGTCACTGGCTTCATCAATAAGTGCATCGAGGACGTTGTCCCCACAGTAACTGTACGTACATTCCCCAACCAGAAGCCATGGATTACAGGCAACATCCGCACTGAGCTAAAGGGTAGAGCTTCCGCTTTCAAGGAGTTTGGGACTGTAACCCCGATGCTTATAAGAAATAGAAGCTGTTTTTCAGTCTCTCTGTCATTTTTGGTCACATTTTACAGCATCCATAGGAGTTGGCTAGACAAACAGATCTGGGACCAGGCTAAGCTGACACTAACCATACTGTATATTATATCATTAATAGCCTGCTCCCATAGCTAGCCATTTCACATAGCTTAGAAGCCTCCTGGGACCATGGTGCATCATGATGCTGTGTCTAATGTGTCCAGTGACCCTGTCTGTGGCAGAGCTGTGTGTGTGTGTGTGTGTGTGTGTGTGTGTGTGTGTGTGTGTGTGTGTGTGTGTGTGTGTGTGTGTGTGTGTGTGTGTGTGTGTGTGTGTGTGTGTGTGTGTGTGTGTGTGTGTGTGTGTGTGTGTGTGTGCAGGCATACGTGCTGGTAGAAGACTGTGACATTGCCGCAGTGCCCTGATGATGCGTGGGAGGATTGGATGTGACAGGCTGTGCACTGCTCGCCCTGCGCTCCACCACGTAACACACACACACACATACACAGACACACACACACTAACACACACACACACTAACACACACACACACACACACACACACACACACACACTAACACACACACACACGCACAGCAGACACTGTACACCACACCATCTGTGGAACTACAGATGGTAACTTTTCTCTTATCTCTTGTCTTTAATCAGCCACGAAAGCAGATGGATTTGCCCTTTATTTCATGGGAGAATGTAACAATGTAAGTAAACAATATATTCTGACGAGGAGCACAGATCAACTACTCTGAGCTCCACTGATCTAGTCTAGTGAGCGATGAGTGTTAAAGCCACAATTCTTAATTAATGAAGAATTTACAATGTACTATATACAGTGCCTTGCAAAAGTATTCATCCCCCTTGGCGTTTTTTCCTATTTTGTTGTATTACAACCTGGAATTTAAATTGATTTTTTATTTGGATTTCATGTAATGGACAAATTGTTGAAGTAAAATGAAAAAAATAACTTGTTTACCTTTTTTTTACTTTTCTTTTTACAAAGAAATAAGAAGTGGTGCGTGCATATGTATCCACCCCCTTTGCTATGAAGCCCCTAAATAAGATCTGGTGCAAATTATTACCTTCAGAAGTCACATAATTAATTTGATAATGCCCACCTGTGTGCAATCTAAGTGTCACATGATCTGTCACATGATCTCAGTATATATACACCTGTTCTGAAAGGCCCCAGAGTCTGCAACACCACCAAGCAAACGGCACCATGATGACCAAGGAGCTCTCCAAACAGGTCAGGGAGCAAGTTGTGGAGAAGTACAGATCAGGTTTGGGTTATAAAAAAACTTTGAACATCCCATGGAGCACCTTTAAATCCATTATTAAAAATGGAAAGAATATAGCACCACAACAAACCTGCCAAGAGAGGGCCGCCCACCAAAACTCACAGACCAGGCAAGGAGGGCATTAATCAGAGAGGCAACAAAGAGACCAAAGATAACTCTGAAGGAGCTGCAAAGCTCCACAGCGGAGATTGGAGTACCTGTCCATAGGACCACTTTAAGCCGTACACTACACAGAGCTGGGCTTTACGGAAGAGTGGCCAGAAAAAAAATAAAAAATAAGTGTGTTTGCCAAAAGGCATATGGGAAACTCCTCAAACATATGGAAGAAGGTACTCTGGTCAGATGAGACGAAAATGTAGCTTTTTGGCCATCAAGGAAAACGCTATGTCTGGCACAAACCCAACACCTCTCATCACCCCGAGAACATCATCCCCTGTGTTGTGGGGATGTTTTTCATCAGCAGGGACTGGGAAACTGGTCAGAATTGAAGGAATGATGAATGGCGCTAATTACAGGGAAATTATTGAGGGAAACCTGTTTCAGTCTTCCAGAGATTTCAGACGGGGGACAGAGGTTCACCTTCCAGCAGGACAATGACCCTAAGCATACTGCTAATGCAACACTCGACTGGTTTAAGGGGAAACTTTTAAATTGAGAATCTGTGGTATGACTTAAAGATTGCTGGACACCAGCAGAACCCATCCAACTTGAAGGAGCTGGAGCAGTTTTACCTTGAAGAATGGGTAAAAATCCCAGTGGCTAGATGCGCCTAGCTTATAGAGACATTCCCCAAGAGACTTGCAGCTGTAATTGCTGCAAAAGGTGGCTCTAGAAAGTATTGACTTTGGGGGGGTGAATAGTTATGCACGCTCAGGTTCTCTGGTTTTTTTTGTCTTATTTCTTGTTTGTTTCACAATAAAAAAAAATATTTTACATCTTCAAAGTGGTCGGCATGTTGTGTAAATCAAATTCCAGGTTGTAAGGCAACAAAATAGGAAAAATGCCAAGGGGGGTGAATACTTTCACAAGCCACTGTATCCTCACTAATAAATGTGTGTACATTGTTAATTGAAATGAAAATATTGCAGATTGCACCTTTTAAGTGAGTCATTGAGTGTATCCCGTATCTCATCTCAGCGTTTGTGTTAGTTAATCTGTTAATGACTAACATGATGTAGTGTATAGAAAGTGATTGAGTGTCTCTCTGGTCCTTCCTGATTGAGTGTCTCTCTGGTCCTTCCTGATTGAGTGTCTCTCTGGTCCTTCCTGATTGAGTGTCTCTCTGGTCCTTCCTGATTGAGTGTCTCTCTGGTCCTTCCTGATTGAGTGTGTCCCAAGTTCATCTCTCTCTTTCTGGTCCTTCCTGATTGAGTGTGTCCATGTTAATCTCTCTCTGGTCCTTCCTGATTGAGTGTCTCTCTGGTCTTTCCTGATTGAGTGTGTCCCATGTTCATCTCTCTCTTTCTGGTCCTTCCTGATTGAGTGTGTCCATGTTAATCTCTCTCTGGTCCTTCCTGATTGAGTGTCTCTCTGGTCTTTCCTGATTGAGTGTGTCCCATGTTCATCTCTCTCTTTCTGGTCCTTCCTGATTGAGTGTGTCCATGTTAATCTCTCTCTGGTCCTTCCTGATTGAGTGTCTCTCTGGTCTTTCCTGATTGAGTGTGTCCCATGTTCATCTCTCTCTTTCTGGTCCTTCCTGATTGAGTGTGTCCATGTTAATCTCTCTCTGGTCCTTCCTGATTGAGTGTCTCTCTGGTCTTTCCTGATTGAGTGTGTCCCATGTTCATCTCTCTCTCTCTGGTCTCTCGTCAGAGTGTGTGTTTGTTTAAACCAACGGTGGCTGAGGACGGTCCTCCCACCCTCATCCCAGCTGGCCCGGTCACGTTTGGGACCACCATCGCCACACACGTGGCCACAACACGCCAAACTCTGCTAGTAAAGGACATCACAGGGGTGAGATTCAACATATTATAAATATAACCCTAACCCAAACACCCTAACCCAAAACCCCTAACCCAAACACCCTAACCCAAACACCCTAACCCAAACACCCTAACCCTAATGCAGGATAAATCAAAAATTCGAAAGTACTTGGTTATATTTCAAATGCTTTGACCTCATAACCCCTGACTTCTGTGTGTGATGTTATTCAGGGATTCAGACTCATGTTCACTCTGTCCTTTACCTTCTCATCCTCACAACCCTTTAACACCCTTAACCCTTGACCCCTGACCTTTAGATTCTAAACTCTCTCTATCTCTCTCTCTCTCTCTCTCTCTCTCTCTGTCTCTCTCTCTGTCTCTCTCTCTGTCTCTCTCTATCTCTCCAGGACCAGCGTTTCCCAGAAGGCACAGGTCAGGACTCAGACTCAGGGATTCATGTTCACTCTGTCCTGTGCCTCCCCATCCTCACGGCTATCGGTGACCTCATAGCTATCCTGGAGCTGCATCGGCACTGGGGCAACGAGCCCTTCAATACCAGCAACCAGGAGGTACATGCGCGCATGAACACAGACACACTAACATGAACACACGCAGGCATACACGCACGGACACAAACACACACACACACACACCAAGCCTGTCTGTGTAAACAGAGCGTATGACTGTCAAGGGCAATGCCTTCCTGTAAAGGATATAGGAGGTCATAAAGAAAGAAGCAGGGAGCCCCTTAGGATCAGACCAAGGTTTTTGTAAGGTAGCCTAGTGGTTAGAAAGTTGAGCCAGTAACCAAAAGGTTGCTGGTTCGAATCCCCGAGCCGACGAGGTAAAAGTCTGTCGTTCTGCCCCTGAGCAAGGCTGTTAACCCACTGTTCCCCGGGTGCTGAAGACGTGGATGTCGATTAAGGCATCCTCCACCCCTGCACTTCTCTGATTCATAGGTTAAATGCAGACGACACATTTCAGTTGAATGCATTCAGTTCTACAACTGACTAGGTATCCCCTCTTTCCATTAGTTCATAAGGAGAGCAGCAGTTAGTCCCTGAAGACTCTGCTATTCGCTCCTAATGAGCCAATCAGAGACGTGTATAGATGGCAGGCACTGAGGGGTTAAGTAGTTAGATTACCCAGTGGGACAAGATGGTTGTAATAACGTTATAAGAACGTCAACGTATTCTCGTTGTGTTGACGTCTTTTCAACCAGTTGATATTACGTTGCAGGCATTATTCAGAGAGGGCATTAGGTTGGAGAAACACACAGGGTGAGGAAACACTGAGAATACTGATTATATGATGAACATATTCATATTTATGTGATAGTTTGCTTTATGGGTATATTAATAAATATACTGTCATTTAAAAACATCTTACCCTTTTTTTTACTTGTTGCTTCTAGAACTTTGTACTTCTTATTTTATTATTATTATTATCTTCCCAGGGACTACAGATGAAAACTAGCCAGCTAAATCTGGCACATTTACAGAACTGTTCATTGATGTGCATTGTCCCTTTTCAAATAAATACATTAAAATGATTTTCTTTTCTTTTTTTTTTTTTAAGGTTGCGACGGCGAGTTTAGCATGGGCATCTGTAGCTATTCACCAAGTACAGGTCAGCATTGGATTATTGAATGTGGTTTTTTTCATCAGACAGTTAAAGAAATGTTTTCGTATGTCTCAGGTGTATTTGGTTACAAATGCTTTAATAATACTCTTGATAAATGCTTGATAAAACACTGTTGATAAATGCTTGATAACACACTCTTGATAAATGCTTGATAAGTAGCATGTGGTCATTTGGATAGGGTCTGGGATAGGGTCTGGGTTAGGGTCTGGGTTAGGGTCTGGGATAGGGTCTGGGATAGGGTCTGGGTTAGGGTCTGGGTTAGGGTTGTGCTGTGAACATGATAACCTTGTTGTGTTTCAATACTTCATCTGCTCAAATAATAAATAAATAACGCTCATATTGCACGTGTACGTTTGTCCGGGGTTGTATGATGGTGTTTGTGTGAAGCAGACCTCCCCTGTGACTGGGTAGGTCTCAGTCTAATCAACCCTAAAGCCTTTTTACACTTGACCCCCAAGGGCCGTCATTATGGTGTGTAAAGAGCCTTGTGGAACGCATCCTGGGTCACAGTGGGTTTCTCTCACGTTTCTGTCTGTTCACAAATACACCATTTTGTTACAGCAGTCTGCACAACGGTGTTTCTCTCTCTCCCGCTCTGACTCTCTCTCTCCCTCTTTCTCTCCCCCCCTCTCTCTCCCCCTGCTCTGTCTCTCCCTCTTTCTCTCCCCCCTCTCTCTCCCGCTCTGTCTCTGACTCTCCCTCTTTCTCCCTCTTTCTCCCCCCTCTCTCTCCCGCTCTGTCTCTGCCTCTCCCTCTTTCTCCCCCCTCTCTCTCCCGCTCTGACTCTCCCTCATTCTCTCCCCCTCTCTCTCCCGCTCTGACTCTCCCTCTCCCTCTTTCTCCCCCTCTCTCCCGCTCTGTCTCTCCCTCTCCCTCTTTCTCCCTCATTCTCCCCCCTCTCTCCCGCTCTGTCTCTCCCGCTCTGTCTCTGCCTCTCCCCTCTGTCTTGCCTCTCTTTCTCCCCCCTCTCTCTCCCGCTCTGTCTCTGCCTCTCCCTCTCTTTCTCCCCCTTTCTCTCTCCCGCTCTGTCTCTCCCTCCTCTCTCTCCCCCTCTCTCTGTCTCCCGCTCTGACTCTCCTCTCTCCCTCTTTCTCTCCCCCCCTCTCTCCCGCTCTGTCTCTCCCTCTCCCTCTTTCTCCCCCTCTCTCTCCCGCTCTGTCTCTGCCTCTCCCTCTTTTTCTCTCCCCCTCTCCTCTCTCCCGCTCTGTCTCTGCCTCTCCCTCTTTCTCCCCCTCTCTCTCTCCGCTCTGTCTCTCCCTCTCACTCTTTTCTCCCCCTCTCTCGCTCTGTCTCTCCCTCTCCCTCTCTTCTCTCCCCCTTTCTCTCCCCCCGCTCTGTCTCTCCCTCTCCCTCTTCACGCTCCCCCCTCTCTCTCCCGCTCTGTCTCTCCCTCTTTCTCCCCCCCTCGCTCGCTCTGTCTCTCCCTCTCCCTCTTTCTCTTCCCCCCTCTCTCTCCCGCTCTGTCTCTCCCTCTCCCTCTTTCCCCCCTCTCCCGCTCTGTCTCTCCCTCTCCCTCTGTCTCTCCCTTTCTCTCCCCCCTCTCGCTCACGCTCTGTCTCTCCCTCTTTCTCTCACCCCCTCTCTCTCCCGCTCTGTCTCTCCTCTCTTTCTCTCCCCCCCTCTCTCTCCCGCTCTGTCTCTCCCTCTTTCTCTCCCCCCCTCTCTCTCACCCTGCTCTGTCTCTCCCCCCTCTCCCTCTTTCCCCCCTCTCCCGCTCTGTCTCTCCCCCTCTCCCCCTCTTTCTCTCCCCCCTCTCGCTCACGCTCTGTCTCTCCCTCTTTCTCTCACGCTCTGTCTCTCCCTCTCGCTCTGTCTCTCCCTCTCCCCTCTCTCTCTCCCCCCCGCTCTGTCTCTCCCTCTTTCTCTCTCTCCCCCCTCTCTCTCCCGCTCTGTCTCTCCCTCTTTCTCCCCCTCTCTCGCTCTGTCTCTCCCTCTCCCTCTTTCTCTCCCCCCCCTCTCTCTCCCGCTCTGTCTCTCCCTCTCCCTCTTTCTCCCCCTCTCCCGCTCTGTCTCTCCCTCTCCCTCTTTCTCTCCCCCCTCTCGCTCACGCTCTGTCTCTCCCTCTTTTTCTCTCTCTGTCTCTCCCTCCCCTCTCTCTCCCGCTCTGTCTCTCTCCCCCTCTTTCTCTCCCCCTCTCTCTCTCCCGCTCTGTCTCTCCCTCTTTCTCTCCCGCTCCCCCTCTCTCCCCCCGCTCTGTCTCTCCCTCTTTCTCTCTCCCCCCCTCTCTCTCCCCTGCTCTGTCTCTCCCTCTTTCTCTCCCCCTCTCTCTCCCGCTCTGTCTCTCCCTCTTTCTCTCCCCCCTCTCTCTCCCGCTCTGTCTCTCCCTCTCTTCTCTCCCTCCCCCCTCTCTCTCTCCCGCTCTGTCTCTCCCTCTCTTCTCTCCCCCCTCTCTCTCCCGCTCTGTCTCTCCCTCTTTCTCCCACTCTGTCCCCCCTCTCGCTCTCGCTGTAAATCCTGCTGTTGACACTTAAACAAAGTGCTAACTGACTGTTAGCATGACATGGTTGACGTTAGTTTGAACATCTGACGTGTTGTTTTTGTATCCCCAGGTGTGCAGAGGCCTAGCCAAACAGACGGAGCTCAATGACTTCCTGCTAGAAGTGTCAAAGTAAGGTTGTCTCAATGACTTTCTACTAGAAATGTGACACTTCTGTCTTGTAGCACATATACTGATGTCGGATTTTAACTTGATCACTCTTTTTGTCGCGGAGAACTTTCCTGGGAGGGGGGGGGCAGTTGACTAGGTTTTAACTCCAACCTTGTTCCTGGAGAGAGACCCTCCTGTAGGTTTTAACTCCATCCCTGTTCCTGGAGAGATACCCTCCTGTAGGTTTTAACTTCAACCCTGTTCCTGGAGAGACACCCTCCTGTAGGTTTTAACTCCAACCTTGTTCCTGGAGAAGTACCCTCCTGTAGGTTTTAACTCCAACCTTGTTCCTGGAGAGAGACCCTCCTGTAGGTTTTAACTCCAACCCTGTTCCTTGAGAGATACACTCCTGTAGGTTTTAACTCTGTTGGGACCACCATTGTTATCCTTTATTTAACAAGGCAAGTCAGTTAAGAACAAGGTCTTCTTTACAATGAAGGCCTACACGGGCCCAACCCGGTCGACGCTGGGCCAATTGTGAGCTGCCTTATGGGACTCCCAATCACGGCCAGTTGTGATACATCCTGGATTCGAACCAGGGTGTCTGTAGTGACGCCTCAAGCACTGAGATGCAGTGCCTTAGACCGCTGCGCCACTCGGGAGCTATTGGACAGGTATAAATTGTAAAAAATAAATTGCTGTTTGGGTCATGGGGTGGGGGCATTCCAATGAGTTGGGTCATGGGGTGGGGGCATTCCAATGAGTTGGGTCATGGGGTGGGGGCATTCCAATGAGTTGGGTCATGGGGTGGGGGCATTCCAATGAGTTGGGTCATGGGGTGGGGGCATTCCAATGAGTTGGGTCATGGGGTGGGGGCATTCCAATGAGTTGGGTCATGGGGTGGGGGCGTTCCAATGAGTTGGGTCCAGGCCTGTTGGAACCCAATCTGTAGTATTTATACACAGCTTAAGGTACAATGTAGGTACGGTACTGTTTTGTATAGCCTACAAACACCGCTTCCAGCTGCCCCCTGGATATTTAATATTCATTCAAATCCTCCTACTGGGGGATTATTTTCCTCCTGGGATAAAATGGGTCAAATCAATCATCTATACCCTTATCAATCATCATACCCTTATCAATCATCAATACCCTTATCAATCATCTATTCCCTTATCAATCATCTATACCCTTATCAATCATCTATCAATCATCTATACCCTTATCAATCATCAATACCCTTATCAATCATCTATACCCTTATCAATCATCTATACCCTTATCAATCATCTATCAATCATCTATACCCTTATCAATCATCTATGCACTTATTATCAATATCATCAATACCCTTATAATCCTCAATACCCTTATCAATCATACCCTTATCAATCATCAATACCCTTATCAATCATCTATACCCTTATCAATCATCTATACCCTTATCAATCATCTATCAATCATCATTACCCTTATCAATCATACCCTTATCAATCATCAATACCCTGTTCAATCATACCATTATCAATCATCTATACCCTTATCAATCATCTATACCCTTATCAATCATCTATACCCTTATCAATCATCAATACCCTTATCAATCATTTTTATTTTTATTTGACCTTTATTTAACCAGGTAGGCTAGTTGAGAACAAGTTCTCATTTGCAACTGCGACCTGGCCAAGATAAAGCATAGCAGTGTGAACAGACAACACAGAGTTACACATGGAGTAAACAATTAACAAGTCAATAACACAGTAGAAAAAAAGGGGAGTCTATATACAGTGTGCAAAAGGCATGAGGAGGTAGGCAAATAATTACAATTTTGCAGATTAACACTGGAGTGATAAATGATCAGATGGTCATGTACAGGTAGAGATATTGGTATGCAAAAGAGCAGAAAAGTAAATAAATAAAAACAGTATGGGGATGAGGTAGGTAAAAATAGGTGAGCTATTTACCGATAGACTATGTACAGCTGCAGCGATCAGTTAGCTGCTCAGATAGCAGATGTTTGAAGTTGGTGAGGGAGATAAAAGTCTCCAACTTCAGCGATTTTTGCAATTCGTTCCAGTCACAGGCAGCAGAGAACTGGAACGAAAGGCGGCCAAATGAGGTGTAGGCTTTAGGGATGATCAGTGAGATACACCTGCTGGAGCGCGTGCTACGGATGGGTGTTGCCATCGTGACCAGTGAACTGAGATAAGGCGGAGCTTTACCTAGCATGGACTTGTAGATGACCTGGAGCCAGTGGGTCTGGCGACGAATATGTAGCGAGGGCCAGCCGACTAGAACATACAAGTCGCAGTGGTAGGTGGTATAAGGTGCTTTAGTGACAAAACGGATGGCACTGTGATAAACTGCATCCAGTTTGCTGAGTAGAGTGTTGGAAGCAATTTTGTAGATGACATCGCAGAAGTAGAGGATCGGTAGGATAGTCAGTTTTACTAGGGTAAGTTTGGCGGCGTGAGTGAAAGAGGCTTTGTTGCGGAATAGAAAGCCGACTCTAGATTTGATTTTCGATTGGAGATGTTTGATATGAGTCTGGAAGGAGAGTTTACAGTCTAGCCAGACACCTAGGTACTTATAGATGTCCACATATTCAAGGTCGGAACCATCCAGGGTGGTGATGCTGGTCAGGCGTGCGGGTGCAGGCAGCGAACGGTTGAAAAGCATGCATTTGGTTTTACTATCGTTTAAGAGCAGTTGGAGGCCACGGAAGGAGTGTTGTATGGCATTGAAGCTCGTTTGGAGGTTAGATAGCACAGTGTCCAAAAACGGGCCGGAAGTATATAGAATGGTGTCGTCTGCGTAGAGGTGGATCAGGGAATCGCCCGCAGCAAGAGCAACATCATTGATATATACAGACAAAAGAGTCGGCCCGAGGATTGAACCCTGTGGCACCCCCATAGAGACTGCCAGAGGACCGGACAGCATGCCCTCCGATTTGACACACTGAACTCTGTCTGCAAAGTAATTGGTGAACCAGGCAAGGCAGTCATCCGAAAAACCGAGGCTACTGAGTCTGCCGATAAGAATATGGTGATTGACAGAGTCGAAAGCCTTGGCAAGGTCGATGAAGACGGCTGCACAGTACTGTCTTTTATTGATGGCGGTTATGATATCGTTTAGTACCTTGAGCGTGGCTGAGGTGCACCCGTGACCGGCTCGGAAACCAGATTGCACAGCGGAGAAGGTACGGTGGGATTCGAGATGTTCAGTGACCTGTTTGTTGACTTGGCTTTCGAAGACCTTAGACAGGCAGGGCAGGATGGATATAGGTCTCTAACAGTTTGTGTCCAGGGTGTCTCCCCCTTTGAAGAGGGGGATGACTGCGGCAGCTTTCCAATCCTTGGGGATCTCAGACGATATGAAAGAGAGGTTGAACAGGCTGGTAATAGGGGTGTGACAATGGCGCGGATAGTTTCAGAAATAGAGGGTCCAGGTGCTGATTTGTACGGGTCCAGGTTTTGCAGCTCTTTCAGAACATCTGCTATCTGGATTTGGGTAAAGGAGAACCTGGAGAGGCTTGGGCAAGTAGCTGCTGGGGGGGCGGAGCTGTTGGCCGAGGTTGGAGTAGCCAGGCGGAAGGCATGGCCAGCCGTTGAGAAATGCTTGTTGAAGTTTCCGATAATCATGGATTTATCGGTGGTGACCGTGTTACCTAGCCTCAGTGCAGTGGGCAGTGGGCAGCTGTTCTCCATGGACTTCACAGTGTCCCAGAACTTTTTGGAGTTGGAGCTACAGGATGCAAATTTCTGCCTGAAGAAGCTGGCCTTAGCTTTCCTGACTGACTGCGTGTATTGGTTCCTTACTTCCCTGAACAGTTGCATATCGCGGGGACTATTCGATGCTATTGCAGTCCGCCACAGGATGTTTTTGTGCTGGTCGAGGGCAGTCAGGCCTGGAGTGAACCAAGGGCTATATCTGTTCTTAGTTCTGCATTTTTTGAACTGAGCATGCTTATCTAAAATGGTGAGGAAGTTACTTTTAAAGAATGACCAGGCATCCTCAGCTGACGGGATGAGGTCAATGTCCTTCCAGGATACCCGGGCCAGGTCGATTAGAACGGCCTGCTCACAGAAGTGTTTTAGGGAGCGTTTGACAGTGATGAGGGGTGGTCGTTTGACTGCGGCTCCGTAGCGGATACAGGCAATGAGGCAGTGATCGCTGAGATCCTGGTTGAAGACAGCGGAGGTGTATTTGGAGGGCCAGTTGGTCAGGATGACGTCTATGAGGGTGCCCTTGTTTACAGATTTAGGGTTGTACCTGGTGGGTTCCTTGATGATTTGTGTGAGATTGAGGGCATCTAGCTTAGATTGTAGGACTGCCGGGGTGTTAAGCATATCCCAGTTTAGGTCACCTAACAGAACAAACTCTGAAGCTAGATGGGGGGTGATCAATTCACAAATGGTGTCCAGGGCACAGCTGGGAGCTGAGGGGGGTCGGTAGCAGGCGGCAACAGTGAGAGACTTATTTCTGGAGAGAGTAATTTTCAAAATTAGTAGTTCGAACTGTTTGGGTATGGACTTGGAAAGTATGACATTACTTTGCAGGCTATCTCTGCAGTAGACTGCAACTCCTCCCCCTTTGGCAGTTCTATCTTGACGGAAAATGTTATAGTTGGGTATGGAAATCTCAGAATTTTTGGTGGCCTTCCTGAGCCAGGATTCAGACACGGCAAGGACATCAGGGTTAGCTGAGTGTGCTAAAGCAGTGAGTAAAACAAACTTAGGGAGGAGGCTTCTGATGTTGACATGCACTAAAAATACTCTTATCAATCATCTATACCCTTATCAATCATCTATACCCTTATCAATCATACCCTTATCAATCATCTATACCCTTATCAATCATCTATACCCTTATCAATCATCAATACCCTTATCAATCATCTATACCCTTATCAATCATCAATACCCTTATCAATCATCTATACCCTTATCAATCATCTATACCCTTATCAATCATCATACCCTTATCAATCATCATTACCCTTATCAATCATACCCTTATCAATCATCAATACCCTTATCAATCATCTATACCCTTATCAATAATCTATACCCTTATCAATCATCTATACCCTTATCAATCATCAATACCCTTATCAATCATCAATACCCTTATCAATCATCTATACCCTTATCAATCATCTATACCCTTATCAATCATACCCTTATCAATCATCATACCCTTCTCAATCATCAATACCCTTATCAATCATCTATACCGTATCAATCATCTATACCCTTATCAATAATTTATACCCTTATCAATCATCTATACCCTCATCAATCATCTATACCCTTATCAATCATCTATACCCTTATCAATCACCATTACACTTATCAATCATACCCTTATCAATCATACCCTAATCATTGATACCCTTATCAATCATCTATACCCTTATCAATCATCATTACCCTTATCAATCATCTATTACCCTTATCAATCATCATTACCCTTATCAATCATCATTACCCTTATCAATCATCATTACCCTTAGTTTATCATTGTCTCTCTTTCTCCAACAGAACGTACTTTGACAACATTGTGGCAATAGATTCTCTACTTGAACATATAATGGTACGTTTTTGTTTGTTTGTTTGTTTGTTTGTCTATTTTGTATTTAGTCTATTTTGTGTTTTTCTATTTGTTTGTGATGCCTGCTATTTCAGGGAAGGGACTTCTTCAAGGGACTACCACTTCCACGAATGTCTGGCCCAGGTCCATGATGGTTGTCTAGAATGTGTATGAGGACCACCGTGGATGTGTGTCGTGTTGTGGTGACATACTGTACTGCGTACTGTGTATTGTATTGTCATGTGCCACTGGTGTCGCCTCAGTTCATATGTCTCATATCCTGTTTTTGATTGGGGTTTTTTACCTGACAATTTATGTCAGGTTGTATAGCCTTGCTAACGTGTACTTTTTAAAATACCTTTCTGAATCGATTTATGATTACGCCGAACCCTGGAGCGAATCAGGTAACACTTTACAATAATGTTCCATTTGTAAATGGTTTATAACGGGTTTGTAATTATGTTATTAACGGTTATTTTATCATTTGTAAATGCAAAATAAAGGTAAAATAAATTAAATTATAAACCATTTAATATATGGGTTATGATAAATAGGTCAAACTAGTTCGATAGTCAGTCAGTTGCTTGCCAAATAGTGAGCCACTATTTACCTCCAGCTATTAAGCATTAATAAATGCACTTACAAATGAGTATAATATTGAACACTTAAATGCATAGTTAAACAATTGTTATTTTCTCACTTTTGGGTGTGATGAATTGCTCTGTACCAGATGCAGAAATGGTTTGTTTTCAGACCCACTCCCATGATGCCCCACGTTTGAAACCCAGATGATGCATTGGTACACTTATTTATTCCAGGAATAAAGGCCTCATCTGAAGATCTCAAGTCATATTATTGGTTTGGTTCGCTGGTTCCGGAAGTTTTGCTGAATGATTTAGCAGGCTGCTCAGCTAGCTAAGTACCTAGCTAGCTAATGTTCGCTAGCACCTCTGTCCTAGTTAGCTAGTAAACTTTAGCTAGCTAGCATTAGGTAAAACTTCAAATGTATTTTTTTTATATAGAAATTCTGCTGTACGATTTAGCACAAGATACTCTTCAGTGTAAGAATCAATGCTGGAGACGAGAAGCAAGTACAGGGAGTGAACATTTAATGATATATCTGGACATGGGACAGGACAGGACAGCATCTGAACATGACACACAACGTTAATGCTGACACAGGGAACAAACGAGGGAGCAGACAGTTATAGTCGGGGCAATCAACAAAGGGAAGGAGTCCAGATGAGTCCAATGAGCGCTGCTGCGCGTAATGATGGTGACAGATGTGAGTAATGAAGGGCAGCCTGGCGCACTTGGGCGCCAGACAGGGTGAGTGGGAGCAGGCGTGACACTTTAGCATGATATAGTTAGCTAGCTAAGTAAAACATGTTTGCTGGCTCGTTAGGTTCGCTAGCTAGCTGGCAAACGTTAGCTGCCAGCTAGCTAGTTAATATCGACATGACAGAATTTCCATGCAAGTAGTTTAGCTAGCTTTTTTGTATTAGCACGCTAGCTAGCTAGTTATCTAACTTTTGAACTGAGCTAGTTATCTAACTTTTTGTCTCTAACTAGGTAGCTGGTAAGTTAGCTAGTTAGCCCCCTTTGTCAGCACACTAGTGGTTCCAATTTTAAGACTAACACACACAAGCTAGCTAACTACCTAGGGTATTATTTTGATAAATAGCTAACCCCTTTAATTAATCTGTGGTAGCTAGCTATTATTGTTATTATTATTAGCTAGCAGTGGATAACATGACTAGCTAAACCTAAATGGTATAGATAATGGTCATATTATAGTTTTGTATAGCTAGAGTGTATATGCTACGTTGTCAACATATTCCTCTTGTCTCCCACAGATTGCCGTACGGTCTCAGACTCCAGGGAAAATGCTTAACAAGAAAAGAAACATGTTATATTGTAAATAGTTAATCAGTTGTCAAATTCTATTCTATTCTATACTTGTAATATTAAAAAGGGGAGAAAAATAACCCCCTCTGAATTAGCTAGCCTACTCACTATACCAATGATAGGCTACAGATTTGAGTCACTGCAATTAACATGTTTTCCCAATGTATCCTTACCTTACATTACATTTTATTCGTATTATGTATTACATGTTTGAGGAGATTATACGCTGTTATAAATGTTTGCAACTCATGAATAAATGTCCAGAAAGTTTCCAGTTATTTTTTTAGAAGTTATACATATTAGTAGACCTAATTCGTTAATAAAATGGTCATCCGTTATACATGTTGGTAACCCATTTGTTAATGACTTAGTGGATTGGCACTTTTTCCACTTGTTGACAACTCAGTTATAAATATTTATAGGACTGCCACTTTAAAATAAGGTCTACTTTTAGAAGTTATAAGTGTAGGTAAATCATTTATAGATTATTTGAGAGTTCACTCAGAGTATAGACATACTTATAGGCAGTGTTGGGTTCACATCACTGCATTCATAAGAGCAGATCCAACACTATATTAATAAAAAAATGTTCATGCAATGAATGGTGGTTATGAAGATCAACCAATGGTATTACAGTTACCATGAGAGGATACCTCCTCCACTGTTACATCAACCAATGGTATTACAGTTACCATGAGGATACCTCCACTGTTACATCAACCAATGGTATTACAGTTACTTCCCTCTCCTACCTGCCTCTCTTCCCCCTCCTACCTGCCTCCCTTCCCCCTCCTACCTGCCTCCCTTCCCTCTCCTACCTGCCTCCTTTCCCTCTCCTACCTGCCTCCCTTCCCTCTCCTACCTGCCTCCTTTCCCGCTCCTACCTGCCTCCCTTCCCTCTCCTACCTGCCTCCCTTCCCTCTCCTACCTGCCTCCTTTCCCGCTCCTACCTGCCTCCCTTCCCTCTCCTACCTGCCTCCCTTCCCTCTCCTACCTCACTCCCTTCCCTCTCCTACTTGACTCCCTTCCCTCTCTTTCAGTTACTGGCCCAACCCTCTAACCACTAGGCTACCTGCCTCCCTATTAAATTATTGTTAATAATGTAATTATAGCCCCTTTAAGAAACCCTTAACAAATGGAACCTTATTGTAAAGCGCTACTGTGAATCCTAACTTCCCCTTTAAGAAACCCTTAACAAATGGAACCTTATTGTAAAGCGCTACCGTGAATCCTAACTTCCCCTTTAAGAAACCCTTAACAAATGGAACCTTATTGTAAAGCGCTACCGTGAATCCTAACTTCCCCTTTAAGAAACCCTTAACAAATGGAACCTTATTGTAAAGCGCTACCGTGAATCCTAACTTCCCCTTTAAGAAACCTTTAACAAATGGAACCTTATTGTAAAGCGCTACCGTGAATCCTAACTTCCCCTTTAAGTCAAAATGTTCATTTAGTCATATGGGTTGATATCAATGGTAAGAGAAGTTATGATTCGCCCCCTGTCTGTGTGACCATGTCTTTCTGTGTAGCGTACTGATGCGGTTTATCATGGTGTTGTGTTTCAGATATATGCAAAAAACCTGGTGAATGCGGACAGATGTGCACTGTTCCAGGTGGACCACAATAACAATGAACTGTACTCAGACCTGTTTGACATCGGGGAGGAGAACGAGGGCAAACCTGTCTTCAGGAAAACCAAAGAGATTAGGTAAGGGTCCTGATCGATTCTTTTACTGCTTATCTGAGTGATTCTCTGAAGGGTTGACTTGTGATCAGGTGAACGATTCTCTGACAGCTATGTTGAATTGACAAGGGATTATGTGAACGATTCTCTGACGGGTATGTTGAATTGACAAGGGATTATGTGAACGATTCTCTGATGGGCTATGTTGAATTGACAAGGGATTATGTGAACGATTCTCTGACGGGTATGTTGAATTGACAAGGGATTATGTGAACGATTCTCTGATGGGCTATGTTGAATTGACAAGGGATCAGGTGAACGATTCTCTGACGGCTATGTTGAATTGACAAGGGATCATGTGAATGATTCTCTGATGGGTTATATTGAATTGACAAGGGATCAGGTGAACGATTCTCTGACGGCTATGTTGAATTGACAAGGGATTATGTGAATGATTCTCTGATGGGCTATGTTGAATTGACAAGGGATTATGTGAATGATTCTCTGACGGGTATGTTGAATTGACAAGGGATTATGTGAATGATTCTCTGATGGGCTATGTTGAATTGACAAGGGATTATGTGAATGATTCTCTGACGGCTATGTTGAATTGACAAGGGATTATGTGAATGATTCTCTGATGGGTTATATTGAGTTGACTAGTGATCATGTGAACAATTCTCTGGTGACAGCAGCTGAGCAGTTGTAACCATAGAACTACAATCCCTAGAACAGGGGAACTATAATCCCTAGAACAGGGGAACTAGAATCCTAGAACAGGGGAACTAGAATCCTAGATCAGGGGAACTAGAATCCTAGAACAGGGGAACTAGAATCCTAGATCAGGGGAACTAGAATCCTAGAACAGGGGAACTAGAATCCTAGATCAGGGGAACTAGAATCCTAGAACAGGGGAACTAGAATCCTAGATCAGGGGAACTAGAATCCTAGAACAGGGAAACTATAAATCATATAAGAGGGAAAATAGAATTGTAGAATGGGAACTAGAATCCTAGATCAGGGGAACTAGAATCCTAGAACAGGGGAACTAGAATCCTAGATCAGGGGAACTAGAATCCTAGAACAGGGGAACTAGAATCCTAGATCAGGGGAACTAGAATCCTAGAACAGGGGAACTAGAATCCTAGATCAGGGGAACTAGAATCCTAGAACAGGGAAACTATAAATCATATAAGAGGGAAAATAGAATTGTAGAATGGGAAAATCAGAATCCTAGAACAGGGAAACTAGAATCTTAGAACAGGGAAACTAGAATCTTAAAATAGGGAAGTAGAATTCTTAGAACAGAAATGTCCATTCACCAATTCTATTTGTATGGTTGTAACCTCCAGCGCTCTTCTGTCCTCTCCTCGTCCAGGTTTTCTATAGAGAAAGGTATAGCGGGCCAAGTGGCACGGACGGGGGAGGTCCTTAACATCCCAGACGCCTATGCAGACCCACGCTTTAATAGGTGAAACGTTTATTTTACCCTGGCTGAGTCTGAACTGACATCCTATCCACGGGTCGCATGTTTCGTCACAACATTGTTTTGAACGTTTGTTTTAGGATTGATGCCCCATCTGAGCATTCCACTTGATGCGGTCTCTATACAGTGCCTTGCGAAAGTATTCGGCCCCCTTGAACTTGTTGTTGATTCTTCACAAAAAAATACAGTTTTATATCTTTATGTTTGAAGCCTGAAATGTGGCAAAAGGTCGCAAAGTTCAAGGGGGCCGAATACTTTCGCAAGGCACTGTAGGTGGTGATGAAGATGTATTCTAAAGTGCACTACTGTGGCTTGATGACATTTCAAAAGGAGGCAAATAATTAGCAAGGCAAGCTTTCATGATTTAATAAATCAATAATATTTAACCTTTTATTTAACTATGCAAGAGAGTTAAGAACAAATTCTTATTTACAATGACGGCCTACCCAGACGACGCTGGGGCTATTGTGCGACGCCCTATGGGACCGTTGTGATACAGCCTGGAATCGAACCAGGGTCTGTAGTGACGCCTCTACCACTGAGATGCAGTACCTTAGACCGCTGCGCCACTGCGGTCTAAGGCACCTCTAACACTTTAGGATGCAGTATAACATTAGCTGGCTAGCTACGATTTGAAGGGAGAGCACCAACATTTTAGCTAGCTAACGTTAACATTGTTAGCTATTTCTGACTAACTTTGCTAGCTCATGGCAACATTACCATCTCTCTAAAGTAAAATATAAGACTTCATAATGATAGCAATGTTGTTTTCTACAAATTATTTGTCTATTTCAATAATGCCATCATATTTCAAGGCCACTAAACTGTCATTTTGAAGAAACAGTCATTAGCCCACGTTCATAAATAATGAGCGTTAATCATCAGAGTCAATATGCTGCGGCGTCTGCAGGACGTTGACAACCACGGCAACGATGTGACGGAGGTGCTAACCCGTGAATATTGTGCACTACTTTTGAGTAGATCAATATGGGCCCTGGTCAAAAGGAGTGCACTATATAGTGGATAAGGTGCCGTCTACTTTATGTGTGTCGTTTCCATTAGACCTGAATGTGTTTAATTAACCCTCAGAGCAGACCTGGGTTAACTAGAGAGTCATTTCCTGAGTCAGCAAACACAATAGGCCTGAATGTGTTTAATTAACCCTCAGAGCAGACCTGGGTTAACTAGAGAGTCATTTCCTGAGTCAGCAAACACAATAGGCCTGAATGTGTTTAATTAACCCTCAGAGCAGACCTGGGTTAACTAGAGAGTCATTTCCTGAGTCAGCAAACACAATAGGCCTGAATGTGATTAATTAACCCTCAGAGCAGACCTGGGATAACTAGAGTGTCATTTCCTGAGTCAGCAAACACAATAGACCTGAATGTGATTAATTAACCCTCAGAGCAGACCTGGGATAACTAGAGTGTCATTTCCTGAGTCAGCAAACACAATAGATCTGAATGTGATTAATTAACCCTCAGAGCAGACCTGGGATAACTAGAGTGTCATTTCCTGAGTCAGCAAACACAATAGATCTGAATGTGATTAATTAACCCTCAGAGCAGACCTGGGATAACTAGAGTGTCATTTCCTGAGTCAGCAAACACAATAGATCTGAATGTGATTAATTAACCCTCAGAGCAGACCTGGGATAACTAGAGTGTCATTTCCTGAGTCAGCAAACACAATAGATCTGAATGTGATTAATTAACCCTCAGAGCAGACCTGGGATAACTAGAGTTTTAACTACTACGCTTTGTGGAAAGTATCTATTTTTACAAATATTTACTTTGGAGGCGACTACAACTATTTGGATACAGGCCCCTCCCCGCCCAAATACTACTTTTTAAAACAATTTGCAATTTGAATACAGACCCCCCCCCCAAAACAAATACTACTTTTTAAAACAATACAGACCCCCCCACCTCAAAAATACTACTTTTTAAAACAATTTGAATACAGACCCCCCAAAATACTACTTTTTAAAACTATTTGAATACAGACCCCCCAAAACAAATACTACTTTTTAAAACAATACAGACCCCCCACCTCAAAAATACTACTTTTTAAAACAATTTGAATACAGACCCCCCAAAATACTACTTTTTAAAACTATTTGAATACAGACCCCCCCAAAACAAATACTACTTTTTAAAACAATACAGACCCCCCACCTCAAAAATACTACTTTTTAAAACAATTTGAATACAGACCCCCCAAAATACTACTTTTTAAAACTATTTGAATACAGACCCCCCAAAACAAATACTACTTTTTAAAACTATTTGAATACAGATCTGAGAAAGCAACTTATTTTCTGTAACTATTGGATTGGCTGCCTTCAACTAATAGCAGAGCTTCATCTGGAACTGCATGTTGAAGATAGAAATAGAATGACTAGAGCACACACAATCTCCTATACTATTCCCATCAATCTGACGGTCATATTTTAATCTACACAATACATTTCTATCTGAACATTGTGTAAATGTCCATTCTCCTGAATAGACAAGGTGTACATAATCAAAGCCAAACCAATTACCAATGATATTTTGCACAGAGACAGTGGCCTTGAAAAAGTATTCAGACCCCTTGGATTTCTTCGCACTTTATTGTGTTACACAGTGGGATTCAAATTTATTTAATTGTCTTTTATTTGTCAACAATCTACACAAATTACTCCTTAATGTCAGAGCAGAAGAAAATGTCTTTTTTGGGGGGGATTAATACAAAATAAATAACAAAAATATAGTCGTTACATAAGTATTCAACTCCCTGAATCAATACATGTTAAAAGCCCCTTTTTGGCAGTGATTACAGCTGTGAGTATTCTTGGGTAAGTCTATAAAAGCTTTCCACACCTGGATTGAGTAACATTTGCCCATTATTCTTTTCATAATTCTTCAAGCTCTGTCAAATTGGTTGTTGATCATTGCTAGACAGACATTTTCATGTCTTGTCATAGATTTTCAAGATTTAAGTCAAAAATGTAACTTGGCCACTCAAGAACATTCACTGTCTTCTTGGTAAGCAACAGTGTATGTTTGGTCTTGTGTTGTAGGTTATTGTCCTAGTGAAAGGTGAATTCCTCTCCCAGTCTTGTGTAAAGCAGACTAAAGTAGGTTTTCCTCTCGGGTTTTGCCTGTGCTGAGCTCCATCCCGTTTCTTTTTATCCTGAAAAACTCCCCAGTATCTGCCGATGTCAAGCATACCCATAACATGATGCAGCCACCACCTTGAAAACAAGGAGGCAGTTACTCAGTGATGTGTTTGATTTTTCCCAAACAAAAGGCATTTAGGCCAAAAAGTTCCTTTGCTGTGATTTTTTGTTGTTGCAATATTACTTTAGTGCCTTGTTGTAAACAAGATGCATGTTTGGCAATATTTTTATTCTGTATTTTTGAATACTTCTTTTCACTCTATCATTTAGGTCATTATTGTGGAGTCAGTCACTACAATGGTGTTGATCCATCCTCAGTTTTCTCCCATCACAGCCATTGAACTCTGTAGCTGTTAGAAAATCCCCAATGGCCTCATCGTTAAATAAAGGTTAAATGTAAAACAAAAGTTTAATTCCTATCCTGCCGCTCAGTGAAGAAGGACGACTGTATCTTTGATGTGTCTGGGTAGTTTAACACATTATCCACAGCATATTTATTAACTTGACCATGCTTAAATAGATATTCAATGTCTGGTTTGTTATTGTTACCCATCTACCAATCACAGCCCTTCTTTGAGGCTTTTTGAAAGCTCCCTGGTCTTTGTAGTTGAATCTGTGCTTGAAATTCAAGTACTTGACTGAGGGACAGAGGAAGGGTTAGTCATGAAACAAACCCTGTCAACCCCTTTTGTTTTACACAGAGTGACTCCATGTAATTTATTATCTAATTTGTTAAGCCACATTTGACTCCTGAACTAATTTAGGCTTGCCTAAATAAATGGGCTGAATACTTATGCAACGAGTATATTTTACTAATTCAATTTTTTTTTTTATCACTTTGACGTTTCATAGTATTTTGTGTAGATTGTTGAGATTATAATTTACATTTACATCCATTTTAATCCCACTTTGTAACACAATAAAATGTGAATGAATCCAAGGGGTCTGAATACTTTTGCAAGGCCCTGTTATAACAACTGTATGAGTCTTTCAACTCTTTAAAAAATATATTATTTTTTTTCACCATAATTTGCAAATAAATCAAAATGAATGCTGTGGTACATGTTAAAGTCGACGTAGGGCAAAGTGTGATGTTATTCTTAACACTTTCCTTTCCCTTCACAGAGAGGTGGACCTCTATACGGGATACACCACGCGGAACATCCTATGCATGCCCATCGTTTCCAGGGGGACCGTAATAGGGGTCGTACAGATGGTTAACAAGCTGAGTGGAAGTGCCTTCACCAAAACAGACGAGAACAACTTCAAGATGTTCGCCGTCTTCTGTGCTCTAGCCTTACACTGTGCCAACGTCAGTGTTTTGTCTCTTTTAATATATATCTTTTTTAAATCAAAATGTATTTTATTTTGTGTCTGAAAGAAAAACAAGCCACATACACGACATTCAGGATACAGTATACAAATCATCAGAGAGTTTCTCTTTCCACTAAAATCAGCGATTCTCAACTCTGTACTACACGGTTAACCGACACCATTTATCAATATTAGACAAAGTAAAAACTTGGAAGAGATGTGGAAAATCATGACTAAAGCTGAACTATTTAGCTCTGTTGGGACCAGCACTCCCTGATATGTCTTTTAAGCTGTGTGTCCCTGAGACGTTGTTAAACCTCTGGGGGTAGGACAGCCAGGCGGTAGCCACACTGACGCCAAACCTCTGGGGTAGGACAGCCAGGCTGTAGCCACACTGACGCCAAACCTCTGGGGTAGGACAGCCAGGCTGTAGCCACACTGACGTCAAACCTCTGGGGTAGGACAGCCAGGCTGTAGCCACACTGACACCAAACCTCTGGGGTAGGACAGCCAGGCTGTAGCCACACTGACGCCAAACCTCTGGGGTAGGACAGCCAGGCGGTAGCCACACTGACGCCAAACCCCACACCTTCCCTCCATCGGGTCTCGGCGTTTGGCGGGGAGGATCTCGGCGTTTGGCGGGGGAGGGTGTCGGCGTTTGGCGGGGAGGGTCTCGGGGTTTGGCGGGGGAGGGTCTCGGCGTTTGGCGGGGGAGGGTGTCGGCGTTTGGTGGGGGAGGGTCTCGGCGTTTGGCGGGGGAGGGTCTCGGGGTTTGGCGGGGGAGGGTCTCGGCGTTTGGCGGGGGAGGGTCTCGGGGTGTTACAGTATTAACGGGCCTCGTCCATATTGAAAAGTAACGTCCGTGACGCTCCTGCGTAAGTGTGTTGCATTAGTGGAGGAGAGGATGAGAAAGGAGAAGAGGAGAGGGGGAGGAGAGACAGGCATAGGCGGAGGAGAGGAGCAGAGAGAGAGACTGAGGGGAGGAGTCAGGAATGGAGGGGAGAGGAGAGAGGGAGGGGAGAGGGTGAGAGAGAGGAGTGACGGAAAAGAGGGAAGGAGGGAAGAGAGAGACTGAGAGGAGAGGGGAGAGAGAGGCTGAGGGGAGAAAGCGAGGGGGCAGGGGGAAAGGAGAGGAGAGAGACTGAGGGGAGGATTAGGACAGGGGGAAAGGAGAGGAGAGAGACTGAGGGGAGGATTAGGACAGGGGGAAAGGAGAGGAGAGAGACTGAGGGGAGGATGAGGACAGGGGGAAAAGGAGAGGAGAGAGAATCTTTGGTGCCAAGGACAAGGGAACGATATGCCTCCCAACTGCAACGCCAAGAGAAAAAGAATGGTCCATTTTTTTAACTGTCTCACGGACTGTCTCCCTGTCTGTTGACATGTTCTCATCTGTCTGTCTTTCTCTGTCTGCTTCTCTGTCTGTATCTGTCTGTCTGTCCAGATGTACCACCGGATCAGGCACTCTGAGTGTATCTACAGGGTAACCATGGAGAAGTTGTCCTACCACAGTATCTGTACTTCAGAGGAGTGGAAGACCCTCACACAGCTGGACCTTCCTACACCCCTATACAAAGAGATAGAACTGTGAGTGTCTAACCATAAGGCCCCTATACAAAGAGATGGAACTGTGAGTGTCTAACCATAAGGCCCTTATAAAAAGAGATAGAACTGTGAGTGTCCTAAACATAAGGCCCCTATACAAAGAGATATAACTGTGAGTGTCTAACCATAAGGCCCCTATACAAAGAGATAGAACTGTGACAGACAGACAGACAGACAGACAGACAGACAGACAGACAGACAGACAGACAGACAGACAGACAGACAGACAGACAGACAGACAGACAGACAGACAGACAGACAGACAGACAGACAGACAGACAGACAGACAGACAGACAGACAGACAGACAGACAGACAGACAGACAGACAAACAGGAAGCAGAAGAGAATGGCCAGAGCAGGAAGGGGGTGTGTGTGTGTGTGTGTGTGTGTGTGTGCGAGTTTCAGCCCTGCAAGATCTACAGCTATTGTCTGTATCTATCTCTTTCTCCCACATAAACACACACACACACAAATGCATGCATGCACACACTCACACACACTCTCTCTCTCACACACACCCTGTTACACCACACAATGCAGCCGATGATAATCTAAGATGCTCCCTCTTTCTCTCCCTCCTCTCCCTCTTTCTCTCCCTCCTCTCCCTCTACCCTCCCTCCCTCCTCTCCCTCTACCCTTTCTCTCTCCTCTCCCCCTACCTCCTCTCCCTCCTACCTCTCTTCCTCCACTCTCTCCTACCCTCTCTCCCTCCTACCCTGCCTCTCCCTCCTACCCTCTTTCCCTCCTACCCTCTCTCCCTCCTCTCCCTCCTACCCTCTCTTCCTCCTCTCTCTCCTACCCTCTCTCCCCCCTACCCTCTCTCCCTCCTACCCTGTCTCTCCTCCCTACCCTGTCTCTCCTTCCTACCCTCTCTCCATCCCTTCTCCAGGTTTCATTTTGACATTAGTCAGTTTGAGGAGCTGTGGCCGGCTGTCTTTGTATACATGGTCCACAACTCATGTGGAGAGACCAGGTACGTATATATGTCCTCTGGGACATTTACAGCTGCTTGTCATCAGGGAAATTAACTTAGCCAAATATACCCATAGAACAGGATAAATACTATTCCCAATACTTTACCTCTCTCTCTCTCTCTTGCTAGAGTTCAAGTATATTAAGGAATATCAATATGGGTTGTATTTACAATGGTTTTTGTTCTTCACTGGTTGCCCTTTTCTTGTGGCAACAGGTCACAAATCTTGCTGCTGTGATGGAACACTGTGGAATTTCACCCAGTAGATATGGGAGTTTATCAAAATTGGGTTTGTTGTTTCGAATTTTTTGTGGGTCTCTGTAATCTGAGGGAAATATGTATCTTTAATATGGTCATACATTGGGCAGGAGGTTAGGAAGTGCAGCTCAGTTTCCACCTCATTTTGTGGGCAGTGAGCACATAGCCTGTCTTCTCTTGAGAGCCATGTCTGCCTACGGCGGCCTTTCTCAATAGCAAGGCTATGCTCACTGAGTCCGTACATAGTCAAAGCTTTCCTTAAGTTTGGATCAGTCACAGTGGTCAGGTATTCTGCCACTGTGTACTCCCTGTTTCGGCCAAATAGCATTCTAGTTTGCTCTGTGTTTTTGTAAATTCTTTCCATTTTGTCAAGTAATTATCTTTTAGTTTTCTCATGATTTGGTTGGGTCTAATTGTGTTGCTGGACTGAGGCCCTGTGGGGTGTGTTTGTGAACAGAACCCCAGGACTCTTCTCCAGCTTCATCTCTCTGTATGTAATGGCTTTGTTAAAGTGGGGCAAAAAAGTATTTAGTCAGCCACCAGTTTTGCAAGTTCTCCCACTTAAAAAGATGAGAGAGGCCTGTAATTTTCATAATAGGTACACTTCAACTATGACAGACAAAATGAGAAAAAAAAATCCAGAAAATCACATTGTAGGATTTTTTTATTTATTTATTTGCAAATTATGGTGTTTTTTGCCAATTATAACCACACACTTGTTGTTTGTGTACATGGATTTTATAATGTTGTATGTTTTCCCCCAACACCACTTTCCATCAGTTTGTATAGCAGACCCTCATGCCGAATTGAGTCGAAAGCTTTTTTTTTTTAAATCAACAAAGCATGAGAAGACTTTGCCTTTGTTTTGGTTTGTTTGTTTTTTAATTAGTGTGTACAGGGTGAATACGTGGTCTGTCGTACGGTAATTTGGTAAAAAGCCAATTTGACATTTGCTCAGTACATTGTTTTCACTGAGGAAATGTACAAGTCTGCTGTTAATGATAATGCAGAGGATTTTTCCAAGGTTACTGTTGATGCATATCCCACGGTAGTTATTGGGGTCAAATTTGTCTCCACTTTTGTGGATTGGGGTGATCAGTCCTTGGTTCCAAATATTGGGGAAGATGCCAGAGCTGAGGATGATGTTAAAGAGTTTAAGTAAAACCAATTTGAATTTTTGTTCTGTATATTTGATCATTTCATTGAGGATACCATCAACACCACAGGCCTTTTGGGGTTGAAGGGTTTGTATTTTATCTGATAGCTCATTCAAGGTATTTGGAGAATCCAGTGGGTTCTGGTAGTCTTTAATAGCTGATTCTAATATTTGTATTTGATCATGTATATGTTTTTGTTCTTTGTTATAGAGCCAAACAGATTGGAGAAGTGGTTTATCCATACATCTCCATTTTGGATAGATAACTGTTTGTGTTGTTGTTTGTTTAGCGTGTTCCAATTTTCCCAGAAGTGGTTAGAGTCTATGGATTCTTCAATTACATTGAGCTGATTTCTGACATGCTGTTCCTTCTTTTTCCATAGTGTATTCCTGTATTGCTTTAGTGATTCACCATAGTGAAGGCGTAGGTTCAGGTTTTCTGGGTCTCTATGTTTTTGGTTGGATAGGTTTCTCAATTTCTTTCTTAGATTTTTGCATTCTTCATCAAACCATTTGTCATTGTTGTTCATTTTCTTCAGTTGTCTGCTTGAAATGTTTAGATTTGATTTGGGAACTGAATGGTCAAATATGTTGTTTACATTTTCTACTGCCAAGTTTACACCTTCACTATTACGGTGAAACATTTTGTCCAGGAAATTGTTTAGAAGGGATTGAATTTGTTGTTGCCTAATTGTTTGGTAGGTTTCCACACTACTTTCCTTCCATCTATAGCATTTCTTAATGTTTCTCAGATCCTTTGGCTTTGATGCCTCATGATTGAGTGCCTCTGTTCAAGTAAACTGATTTTGCTGTGGTCTGATAGGGGTGTCAGTGGGTTGACTGTGAACGCTCTGAGAGTCTCTGGGTTGAGGTCAGTGATAAAGTATTCTACAGTACTACTGCCAAGGGATGAGCTATAGGTGTACCTACCACAGCAGTCTCCTCGAAACCTACCATTGACTATGTACCCTACCCAGTGTGCGATAGAGCTGCAAGAGTTGTGACCCATTTTTGTTTTTTGTTTTCTCATAGTTGTGTCTATGGGGGCATATGGGGGAGGGAATGCTGTCACCTGCAGGTAGGTGTTTGTCCCCCTGTGTGCTGAGGGTGTCAGGTTCTTGTCCAGTTCTGGCATTTAGGTCACCACAGACTAGTACATGTCCCTGGGCCTGGAAATTGTTGATCTCCCGGTCTAGGATGGAGAAGCTGTCATCTTTAAAGTATGGAGATTTTATTGGAGGGATATAGGTAGCACAAGTGAGGACATTTTTCTCTGTTGAGATAATTTCCTTATTAATTTCTAGCCAGATGTAAAATGTTCCTGTTTTGACAAGTTTAATAGAGTGGGTTAGGTCTGAGGATAGGGGACGAATGACTGGAACAAATTGCAAAAATCACTGAAGTTGGAGACTTATACCTCCCTCACTAACTTTAAGCATCAGCAATCTGAGCAGTTTACCGATCGCTGCAGCTGTACACAGCCCATCTGTAAATATCCCATCCAATCTACCTACCTCATCCCCATATTGTTTTTATTTACTTTTCTGCTCTTTTGCACACCAGTACTTCTACTTGCACATCATCATCTGCCCATCTATCACTCCAGTGTTAATTTGCTAAATTTGTAATTACTTCGCTACTATGGCCTGTCGTGTCTTTGGCATCATTCAACTGAAGACTTATTTTTATCAAATAAATTCTCTGTAATTATTATTACGTGATTAAACTAACTAAATCATGTAAATGTAATTAACTAGGAAGTTGGGGCACCAAGGAAAATATCCAGATTACAAAGTTATAATTTTCCTAATATAACTCTTCAGATATTTTAGTATCTGATCAATTAGTCTTCTAATTATAAATAATTATTCTTTACCTCACGTTAGTCTCATTCCAAATGTCGTAAATTGTTTGTTATCTGCACGAACCCAGTCTTCACTATGAATAAACTGGTATCGCGGCTTGGTGGACAAAAGGGAAATGGGGGTCGACTGAGAAAGGTCGGGAATTACGCAAGTGAGTCACTACACACTTGATAATTATAACAATTGAAATGCTAATCCTTTGCACATGAACACTCACTCATTCGTTCAGTGTGTCATCAGGGTCTCTGTTGGAATCGTCCGTCTTTCTGTTGGAGAGTTCATCTCATCGTCCCCCCTTTGGTTAGAATGGATACTTCAGAGTCCCATTTCAGAAATGTTCTTGTAGAATAGATGTTTCGGCAGTTGTCGTTCTTCGCGTTCAATGATACCGAATTCCTAGCTGCAGACTAGTAATTAATATCAAAGACTTGTTCTTATTCTGTCGGTATCGATAGTCTCAGAGTTTAACCACGTGGTATGGTTAAAAGATTCAACAATACTCAAACCTTAACTCCCTCTGTGAGGTACTGGTCTCTACTCAAACCTTAGCCCTCTCTGTGAGGTACTGGTCTCTACTCAAACCTTAGCCCTCTCTGTGAGGTACTGGTCTCTACTCAAACCTTAGTCCTCTCGTAATTGAGGTAAGCTTATCTTGGCCAGGTCGCAGTTGTAAATGAGAACTTGTTCTCAACTGGCCTAGCAGCTTAAATAAAGGTTAAATACAACATTTAAAAAGTTAAAAAAGGTCTGGGTTAGGTCTGCTCTTCCCTGTTTCACACCTGGTAGTGTGGTGGATGGTACTACCAGCTCTCTGTAACCTAGAGAACCACCAGTGGGTCCATCTCCTCTATACCACCCACCTGGTAGTTTGGTGGATGGGACTACCAGCTCTCTGTAACCTAGAGGACAACCAGTGGGTCCATCTCCTCTATACCACCGACCTGGTAGTTTGGTGGATGGGACTACCACCTCTCTGTAACCTAGAGGGCAACCAGTGGGTCTGCTCTTCCCTGTTTCACACCTGGTAGTGGATGGGGCTACCAGCTCTCTGTAACCTAGAGGGAAACCAGTGGGTCCATCTCCCTTATACCACCCACCTGGTAGTGTGGTGGATGGGACTACCAGCTCTCTTTAACCTAGAGGGCAACCAGTGGGTCTGCTCTTCCCTGTTTCACACCTGTTAGTGGATGGGACTACCAGCTCTCTGTAACCTAGAGGGCAACCAGTGGGTCCATCTCCTCTATACCACCCACCTGGTAGTGTGGTGGATGGGACTGCCAGCTCTCTGTAACCTAGAGGGCAACCAGTAGGTCTGCTCTTCCCTGTTTCACACCTGGTAGTGGATGGGACTACCAGCTCTCTGTAACCTAGAGGGCAGCCAGTAGGTCTGCTCTTCCCTGTTTCACACCTGGTAGTGGATGGGACTACCAGCTCTCTGTAACCTAGAGGGCAACCAGTGGGTCTGCTCTTCCCTGTTTCACACCTGGTAGTGTGGTGGATGGGACTACCAGCTCTCTGTAACCTAGAGGGCAACCAGTGGGTCTGCTCTTCCCTGTTTCACACCTGGTAGTGTGGTGGATGGGACTACCAGCTCTCTGTAACCTAGAGGGCAACCAGTGGGTCTGCTCTTCCCTGTTTCACACCTGGTAGTGGATGGGACTACCAGCTCTTTGTAACCTAGAGGGCAACCAGTGGGTCTGCTCTTCCCTGTTTCACACCTGGTAGTGGATGGGACTACCAGCTCTCTGTAACCTAGAGGGCAACCAGTGGGTCTGCTCTTCCCTGTTTCACACCTGATAGTGGATGGGACTACCAGCTCTCTGTAACCTAGAGGGCAACCAGTGGGTCCATCTCCTCTATACCACCCACCTGGTAGTGTGGTGGATGGGACTACCAGCTCTCTGTAACCTAGAGGGAAACCAGTGGGTACATCTCCTCTATACCACCCACCTGGTAGTGTGGTGGATGGGACTACCAGCTCTCTGTAACCTAGAGGACAACCAGTGGGTCCGTCTCCCTTATACCATGTTTCACACCTGGTAGTGTGGTGGATGGGACTACCAGCACCCTGTAACCTAGAGGGCAACCAGTGGGTCCGTCTCCTCTATACCAGGTTTCTTGTAGGATGCAATGTCTGTATTTAATTACTTTGTTGAAGTCTGGGTTCCTGCTCTTTAGACCAAAGGCAGATGACCTCAGACCCTCTTTCTCTCTCTCTCTCCCGTCCCCATCCTCTCCCTACCTCTCCCCCAATCCTCTCTCTCTTTCTC
Source organism: Oncorhynchus tshawytscha (assembly GCF_018296145.1). Lineage (NCBI taxonomy): Eukaryota > Metazoa > Chordata > Actinopteri > Salmoniformes > Salmonidae > Oncorhynchus > Oncorhynchus tshawytscha. Next base: position 44,194,073 of record NC_056453.1, read on the forward strand.
TCCCCCTCTCTTTCTCCTCCCCACCCTGTTTAGAATCAGTTGATGACATCCATGCTTTCACTTTTCTCATGTTTTGGTTGGGTCTAACCATGTTGCTGTCTCTCTCTACCTCTCCCCATCCTCTCCCTACCTCTCCCCCATCCCCCTCTCTCTCTCCTATCCTCACCCTACCTCTCCCCCCCTATCCTCTATTTCCTCTCTCCTATCCTCTCCCCATCCTCTCTACCTCTCCCCATCCTCTCCCTACCTCTCTCCATCCCTCTCTCTTTCCTATCCTCTCCATACCTCTCCCCTATCCTCTATTTCTCTCTCTCTATCCTCTCCCCATCCTCTCTCTCTCTCCTATCCTCTCTCTCCTATCCTCCTATCCTCTCTCTACCTCTCCCCCATCCTCTCCCTACCTCTCCCCCCCATCCCCCTCTCTCTCTCCTATCCTTCTCCCCCTACCTCTCCCCCTATCCTCTATTTCTCTCTCCTATCCTCTCCCCATCCTCTCTCTCTCTCTCCTATCCTCTCTCTCTCTCTCTTTCCTATCCTCTCCATACCTCTCCCCCTATCCTCTATCTCTCTCCCTATCCTCTCTCACCCCTATCCTCTCTCTTCCTCTCCCCATCTCTCTCCCCATCCTCTCTCTCCCCTATCCTCTCTCTCTCACCCCTATCCTCTCCCTTCCTCTCCCCCTATCCCTCTATCTCTCTCCCACTATCTATCCTCTCTCTCTCTCCCTATCCTCTCTCTCTCCCCATTCTCTCTCTCACCCCTATCCTCTCTCCCTATCCTTCTCTCCCCCTATCCTCTCTCTCTCCCCATCCTCTCCCTACCTCTCCCCATCCTCTCTATCCTCTCTCTCCCCCCCCTCTCTCTCCCCTATCCTCTCCCTACCTCTACCTCCCCTATCTCTCTCCCCATCCTCTCTCTTTCACCCCTATCCTCTCCCTACCTCGCCACCTATCCTCTCTCTCCCCATCCTCTCTCTCCCTCTCCCCTTTCCTCTCCCTACCTCTCCCCCAATCCTCTCTCTTTCTCTCCCCTCTCTCTCTCTCTCTCCCCCCCTCCTCCTTCTAGTTTTGAGTTGGAGAAGTTGTGCAGGTTCACAATGTCTGTGAGGAAGAATTATCGGCGTGTTCCCTACCACAACTGGAAACATGCGGTGAACGTGGCTCACTGTATGTACGCCATACTGCAGAAGACCACCGGCATCTTCACTGAAATAGAGGTATGTCTCTCTCTCTGTCTGTCTGTCTGCCCGCCTGTCTCTCTGTCTGTCCATCTGTCTGCCCGTCTGTCCGTCCGTCTCTCTGCCTGCCTGTCTGTCTGTCTGTCTGTCTGTCTGTCTATCTGCCCTGTCTGTCTGTCTGTCTGTCTGTCTGTCTGTCTGTCTGTTTGTCTCTATCTGCCTTTTGTCTCCCATCCTGTTTGTCTCTCTGTTTTGTCTCCCTGCCTGCCTGTCCGTCCGTCCGTCCGTCTGTCTCTCTGTCTGTCACTCTCTCCCCATCCTCTCTCTCCCAATCCTCTCTCTCTCCCTCCCATCCTCTCTCTCTACCTCCCATCCTCTCTCTCTCCCCATCCTCTCTTTCTCTCCCTATCATCTCTCTCCCCCTATCCTTTCTCTCTCCCCATACACTCTCCCTCTCTCTCTCTCTCTTTCTCTCTCTCTCTCTATCCCTCTTTCTTCCTATCATCTCTCTCCCCCTATCCTTTCTCTTCTTCCTCCCCATCTCCTTCCTCTCTCTCCCCCTATCCTATCTCTCTATCCTCTTTCTCCCATCCTCCCCCCTCTCTCTCTCTCTCTCCTCTTTCTCTCTCTATCCCTCCCCTATCCTCCTCTTCCCTATCTCTCTCCCCCTATCTCTCTCTCTCCCCCCCTCTATCTCTATCCCCTCTCTCTCTCCCCTATCCCCTCTCTCTCTCCCCCTATCCCTCTCTCCCCTATCTCTCTCCCCCATCCTCTCCTCCTCTCTCTCCCCTATCCCTCTCTCCCCCTATCCTCTCTCTCTCCCCCTCCTGGCTCTCTCTCCCCCTATCCTAACTCTCTCTCCCCCTATCTTCTCTCTCTCTCCCCATCCTTTCTCTCTCTTCCCCTATCCTCTCTCCTGCATCCTCTCCCCCATCAACAGAAGAAGGGTCTGCTGATAGCCTGTCTATGTCATGATCTGGACCATCGAGGATACAGTAACACCTACCTGCAGAAGTTTGACCATCCTCTAGCTGCCTTGTACAGCACATCTACAATGGAGCAGCACCACTTCTCCCAGACTGTATCCATCCTCCAGGTAGGAATACCACTTCTCCCAGACTGTATCCATCCACCAGGTAGGACTACACCACTTCTCCCAGACTGTATCCATCCACCAGGTAGGAACACCACTTCTCCCAGACTGTATCCATCCACCAGGTAGGACACACCACTTCTCCCAGACTGTATCCATCCACCAGGTAGGAACACCACTTCTCCCAGACTGTATCCATCCACCAGGTAGGACTACCACTTCTCCCAGACTGTATCCATCCACCAGGTAGGACTACCACTTCTCCCAGACTGTATCCATCCACCAGGTAGGAACACCACTTCTCCCAGACTGTATCCATCCACCAGGTAGGAATACCACTTCTCCCAGACTGTATCCACCCACCAGGTAGGAACACCACTTCTCCCAGACTGTATCCATCCACCAGGTAGGAACACCACTTCTCCCAGACTGTATCCATCCACCAGGTAGGACACACCACTTCTCCCAGACTGTATCCATCCACCAGGTAGGACTACCACTTCTCCCAGACTGTATCCATCCACCAGGTAGGAACACCACTTCTCCCAGACTGTATCCATCCACCAGGTAGGACACACCACTTCTCCCAGACTGTATCCATCCACCAGGTAGGAACTACCACTTCTCCCAGACTGTATCCATCCACCAGGTAGGACTACCACTTCTCCCAGACTGTATCCATCCACCAGGTAGGACTACCACTTCTCCCAGACTGTATCCATCCTCTCTCCCAGACTGTATCCATCCACCAGGTAGGAACACCACTTCTCCCAGACTGTATCCATCCACCAGGTAGGACTACACCACTTCTCCCAGACTGTATCCATCCACCAGGTAGGACTACCACTTCTCCCAGACTGTATCCATCCACCAGGTAGGACTACCACTTCTCCCAGACTGTATCCATCCACCAGGTACACCACTTCTCCCAGACTGTATCCATCCACCAGGTAGGATACACTTCTCCCAGACTGTATCCATCCACCAGACTGTATCCATCCACCAGGTAGGACTACCACCTGTATCCATCCACCAGGTATTGACCATCCCAGACTGTATCCATCCACCAGGTAGGACTACACCACTTCTCCCAGACTGTATCCATCCACCAGGTAGGACTACCACTTCTCCCAGACTGTATCCATCCACCAGGTAGGACACACCACTTCTCCCAGACTGTATCCATCCACCAGGTAGGAACACCACTTCTCCCAGACTGTATCCATCCACCAGGCACCACTTCTCCCAGACTGTATCCATCCACCAGGTAGGAATACCACTTCTCCCAGACTGTATCCATCCACCAGGTAGGTAGGATCCACACCACTTCTCCCAGACTGTATCCATCCACCAGGTATCCATCCACCAGGTAGGACACACCACTTCTCCCAGACTGTCCATCCATCCACTTCTCCCAGGTAGGATCCACACCACTTCTCCCAGACTGTATCCATCCACCAGGTAGGACTACCACTTCTCCCAGACTGTATCCATCCACCAGGTAGGAATACCACTTCTCCCAGACTGTATCCATCCACCAGGTAGGACTACCACTTCTCCCAGACTGTATCCATCCACCAGGTAGGAATACCACTTCTCCCAGACTGTATCCATCCACCAGGTAGGACTACCACTTCTCCCAGACTGTATCCATCCACCAGGTAGGACTACCACTTCTCCCAGACTGTATCCATCCACCAGGTAGGACTACCACTTCTCCCAGACTGTATCCATCCACCAGGTAGGAATAACACTTCTCCCAGACTGTATCCACCCACCAGGTAGGACTACCACTTCTCCAAGACTGTATTCATCCACCAGGTAGGACTACCACTTCTCCTAGACTGTATCCATCCTCCAGGTAGGACTACCACTTCTCCCAGACTGTATCCATCCACCAGGTAGGAATACCACACCCACACATGGTCTACAGAGTGTAAAACATACTCTGATTATAATGTTACATTTTGGGTGTTAATGGAACACTCTGTAATGTAACAGATTAACACTGTTACAGTAAGTCATTTTGGGTGTTAATGGAGCACTGTATGGTTTAAAGCCTCATTTGCATATTTCCCATGGTGCATTTTCTTTTTGATTGAATTGTAGAGTTACCTTTTTCACCTTTATTTAACCAGGTGGCAAGTTGAGAACAAGTTCTCATTTACTATTGCTACCTGGCCAAGATAAAGCAAAGCAGTTCGGCACATACAACAACACAGAGTTACACATGGAGTAAAACAAACATACAGTCAATAATACAGTAGAAACAAGTCTATATACGATGTGAGCAAATAAGGTGAGATAAGGGGGCGAATGTTATCTTTAAAATTTTACTTTATGACAATACATTACATTCAGTAACAGTCAAAAGTACAGTTTTTACTATTTTCTACATCATAATAGTGAAGACATTAAAACTATGAAATAACACATATCATGTAGAATCATTTAGTGACCAAAAAAGTGTTAAACAAATCTAAATATATTTTATATTTGAGATTCTTCAAAGTAGAAGAATGCCTTTGACTTGATGACAGCTTTGCACACACTTGGAATTCTCTCAACCAGCTTCACCTGGAATGCTTGTCCAACAGTCTTGAAGGAGTTCCCACACATGGTGAGCACTTGTTGGCTGCTTTTCCTTCACTCTGCAGTCTAACTCATCCCAAACCATCTCAATTGGGTTGAAGTCAGGTGACTGTGGAGGCCAGGTCATCTGATGCAGCACTCCTTCACACTCCTTCTTGGTCAAATAGCCTTTACACAGCCTGGAGGTGTGTTGGATCATTGTCCTGTTGAAAAACAAATGATAGTCCCACTAAGCGCAAAACAGATGGGATGGTGTATCGCTGCAGAATACTGTGGTAGCCATGCTGGTTAAGTGTGCCTTAAATTCTAAATAAATCACAGTGTCCCCAGCAAAGCAACCCCACACCTCCTCCTGCAAGCTTTACGTTGGAAACCACATATGCAGAGATCATCCGTTCACCTACTCTGCATCTCACAAAGACACAGCAAATTTGGACTCCAGACCAAAGGACAGATTTCCACTGGTCTAATGTCCATTGCTCGTGTATCTTGGCCCAAGCAAGTCTCTTCTTATTATTGGTGTCCTTTAGTAGTGGTTTCTTTACAGCAATTCGACCATGAAGAAGGCCTGATTCACACAGTCTCCTCTGGACAGTTGATGTTGAGATGTGTCTGTTACTTGAACTCTGTGAAGCATTTATTTGGGCTGCAATTTCTTAGGCTGGTAACTCTAATGAACTTATCCTCTGCAGCAGAGGTAACTCTGGGTCTTCCATTCCTGTGGTGGTCCTCATGAGAGCCAGTTTCATCACAGCGTTTGATGGTTTCTGTGACTGCACTTGAAGAAACTTTCAAAGTTCTTGAAATGTTCCATATGGACATCATGTCTTAAAGTAATGATGGACTGTCGTTTCTCTTTGGTTATAGGGGTATCTTCTGTATACCACCCCTACCTTGTCACAACACAACTGATTGGCTCAAACGTTTTAACAAGGAAAGAAATTCCACAAATTAGCTTTTAACAAGACACACATGTTAATTGAAATGCATTCCAGGTGACTACCTCATGAAGCTGGTTGAGAGAATGGCAAGAGTGTGCAAAGCTGTCATCAAGGCAAAGGATGGCTGCTTTGAATAATCTTAAATATAAAATATATTTTGATTTGTTTAACACTTTTTTTGGTTTCTCCGCCTCAGGTCGTACCCTCTGGCTATCCCTCCTAAGCCTAGCTGAGCCGAACGCCTCATAAGCAGAGCTTTTGCTTTTTATTGATCTCTTTGTTTCCCATAGCTGGAAGGGCACAATATTTTCTCCAACCTGACTTCCATTGAGTACGAGCAAGTTCTAGAGGTCATCCACAAGGCCATCATCGCTACAGACCTGGCGCTCTACTTCGGCAACCGCAAACAGCTAGCTGAACTACTGAGCACTGGAGCTCTGGACCTGGACAACCACCAACACAGGTCAGAGGTCACACACACACACACACACACACACACACTGGACCACAACAACCACCAACACAGGTTAGTGGTCACACACACACACACACACACACACACACTGGACCGCAACAACCACCAACACAGGTTAGTGGTCACAACACACACACACACACACACACACACACTGGACCTGGACAACCACCAACACAGGTTAGAGGTCACACACACACACACACTGGACCGCAACAACCACCGGCACATGTCACAGGTTAAATAAGAGCTCTCACACTAAATAGCTGAACTGAACCAAGCCAAATCAGACCAAGCTTACTGAGCTACCATGGTTACACATCCACTATAGTTACTGGAACTGTGCTGAACAGGTCAACGTAAAGAGAGAAAAAAAACTATTTTATCACACAGTGTTTTGGGTCAGCATCACTGTGTTTTGGGTCAGCATCACTGTGTTTTGGGTCAGCATCACTGTGTTTTGGGTCAGCGTCACGGTGGTTTGGGTCAGCATCACGGTGGTTTGGGTCAGCATCACTGTGGTTTTGGGTCAGCAGCACTGTGGTTTGGGTCAGCATCACTGTGGTTTTGGGTCAGCAGCACGGTGGTTTGGGTCAGCATCATGGTGGTTTTGGGTCAGCAGCACTGTGGTTTGGGTCAGCATCATGGTGGTTTGGGTCAGCAGCACGATGGTTTGGGTCAGCATCACGGTGGTTTGGGTCAGCATCACTGTGGTTTGGGTCAGCAGCACGGTGGTTTGGGTCAGCATCACTGTGGTTTTGGGTCAGCAGCACTGTGGTTTGGGTCAGCATCATGGTGGTTTGGGTCAGCAGCACGATGGTTTGGGTCAGCATCACTGTGGTTTTGGGTCAGCAGCACTATGGTTTTGGTCAGCATCATGGTGGTTTGGGTCAGCATCACGGTGGTTAGGGTCAGCATCACGGTGGTTTGGGTCAGCATCACGGTGGTTAGGGTCAGCATCATGGTGGTTTGGGTCAGCATCACGATGGTTTGGGTCAGCATCACGGTGATTTGGGTCAGCATCACGGTGGTTTGGGTCAGCATCACAGTGGTTTGGGTCAGCATCACTGTGGTTTGGATCAGCATCACAGTGGTTTGGGTCAGCATCACGGTGGTTTGGGTCAGCATCACGGTGGTTTGGGTGAGCATCGCGGTGGTTTGGGTCAGCATCACGGTGGTTTGGGTCAGCATCACGGTGGTTTGGGTCAGCATGACATCAGTTAGAAAACACTAATCGAATCAGGGGACAACTACACTCATTCTCATGCATCTGGAAATACAGTGCATTAGGTAAGTATTCAGACCCCTTGACTTTTTCCACATTTTGTTACATTACAGCCTTATTCTAAAATTAAATAGCTTTTTTTCCTCATCAATCTACACACAATACCCCATAATGACATCACAATACCCCATAATGACATCACAATACCCCCTAATGACATCACAATAACCCATAATGACATCACAATACCCCATAATGACATCACAATACCCCATAATAACAAAGAAAAAACTGTTTTTTAGACATTTTTGCAAACGTAAAAAAAATTAATGAATGAAATATTACATTTACATAAGTGGGGAGCGTCGCTGCACAGCTATTTTCAGGTCTCTCCAAAGATTTTCAATCAGGTTCAAGTCTGGGCTCTGGCTGGGCCACTCAAGGACATTCAGAGACTTTTCCCGAAGCCACTCCTGCGATGTCTTGGCTGTGTGCTTAGGGTCGTGTGTAGATTGATGAGGGATTTTTATTTATTTAATCCATTTTAGAATAAGGCTGTATGTAACAAAATGTGGGAAAAATCAAGGGGTCTGAATACATTCTGAATGCACTGTAGATATAAATAAATCATAAATAAATAAAAACAAATACTTCTCTTTCCCCAGGGACCGTGTGATTGGTCTGATGATGACAGCATGTGACCTGTGTTCCGTTACCAAGCTGTGGCCAATCACGCGACTCACAGCCAATGATATCTACGCTGAGTTCTGGGCTGAGGTACAGTAGTATAACTCACCACACTCAACCACCAAAAGGGTTCATTGTTTGTCCCCAAAAGAGAATCTTTTTAGGTTACAGGTTGAACACTTTGATGGTGAAAGGGTTCCACGTAGAACATTGTATGAGCGGAAGTGTTCCACTTGGAACAAAAAAATATATATTTTCAGAGGGTTATCCTATGGGGACAATTGAAGAACCCTTTGCAGTTCTAGGTAGCACCTTCTTTTCTAAGAGTGTACTACAATACTACTGTTGTAAAGAGTTCATTAATAACGAATGAATTATGAATGAATTATGAATGAATGAATTAATTATGAATGAATGGGTTCTGAATGAATTATAACTGAATGGATTATGAATGAATTATGAATGAATGGGTTAGGAATGGATTATGAATGAATGGATTATGAATGAATGAATTATGAATGAATGGGTTATGTATGAATTATGAATGAATGGGTTATGAATGGATTATGAATGAATGGGTTATGTATGAATTATGAATGAATGGGTTATGAATGGATTAAGAATGAATGGGTTAGGAATGGATTATGAATGAATGGGTTATGAATGAATTATGAATGGATGGATTATGAATGAATGGTGTATGAATGAATTATGAATGGATTATGAATGAATGGGTTATGAATGATTTATGAATGATTGGGTTATGAATGGATTATGAATGAATTATGAATACTCCTCCTCTCCACCTCCTCCTCCTCTCCTCCTCCTCCTCCTCCTCTCCTCCTCCTCCTCTCCTCCACCTCCTCCTCCTCTCCACCTCCTCCTCCTCTCCTCCTCCTCCTCCTCCTCCTCTCTCCTCCTCCTCCTCTCCTCCTCCGACTCCTCCTCCTCTCCGACTCCTCCTCCTCTCCTCCTCCTCTCTCCTCCTCCTCCTCCTCCTCCTCCTCCTCTCTCCTCCTCCTCCTCCTCCTCCTCTCCTCCTCCTTCTCCTCTCCTCCTCCACCTCCTCCTCCTCCTCTCCTCCTTCCCCTCCTCCTCTCCACCTTCTCCTCCTCCTCCTCCACCTCCCCCTCCTCCCTCCTCCTCCTCCTCCTCCTCCTCCTCTCCTCCTCTCTCCTCCTCCTCCTCCTCCTCCTCCTCCCCCTCTCCTCCTCCTCTCCTCCTCCACCTCCTCCTCCTCTCCTCCTCCTCCTCCCTCCTCCTCCTCCTCCTCCTCCTCCTCTCTCCTCCTCCTCCTCCTCCTCCTCCTCTCCTCCTCCTCCTCCTCCTCTCCTCCTCCTCCTCCTCTCCTCCTCCTCCTCTCTCCACCTCCTCCTCCTCTCCCTCCTCCTCCTCCTCCTCCTCCTCTCCTCCTCTCCTCCTCCTCTCCTCCTCCTTTCCACCCCCTCCTCCTCTCTCTCCTCCTCCTCCTCCTCCTCTCTCCCTCCTCCTCCTCCTCTCCTCCTCCTCTTCCTCCTCTCCCTCCTCCTCCTCCTCCTCCTCCTCCTCCTCCTCCCTCCTCTCCCTCCTTCTCCTCCTCTCCTCCTCCTCCTCTCCTCCTTCTCCTCCTCCTCCTCTCCTCCTTCTCCTCCTCCTCCTCCTCTCCTCCTCCTCTCCTCCTCCTCCTCTCTCTCCTCCTCCTCCTCCTCTCCTCCTCCCTCCTCCTCTCCCTCCTCCTCCTCCTCCTCTCCTCCTCCTCTCCTCCTCTCCTCCTCCTCTCCTCCTCTCCTCCTTCTCCTCCTCTCCTCCTCCTCCTCCTCCTCCTCTCCTCCTTCTCCTCCTCCTCCTCTCCTCCTCCTCCTCCTCCTCCCTCCTCCTTCTCCTCCTCCTCCACCTCCCCCTCCTCCTCCTCCTCCTCCTCCTCCTCCTCCTCCTCTCCACCTCCTCCTCCTCCTCCTCTTCTCCTCCTCCTCTTCCTCCTCCTCCTCCTCCTCCTCCTCCTCCTCTCCACCTCCTCATCCTCTACTCCTCCCTCCTCCTCCTCCCCTCCTCCTCCTCCTCCTCCTCCTCCCTCCTCCTCCTCTCTCCCTCCTCCTCTCCTCCTCCTCCTCCTCCTCCGACTCCTCCTCCCTATGACTCCTCCTCTCCTCCTCCTCCGACTCCACATAGTTTACTCCGACTCCTCCTCCTCCTCCTCCCTCCTCCTCCTCCACAGGTGGGTCCTCCTCCTCCTCCTCCTCCTCCTCCTCCTCCTCCTCCTCCTCCTCCTCCTCCTCCTCCTCCTCCTCTCCTCCTCCTCCTCCTCCTCCTCCTCCTCATCTCCTCCTCCTACCCACCTCCTCCTTAGACTCCTCCTCCTCCTCCTCCTCCTCTCCTCCTCCTCTCCTCCTCCTCCTCCTCCTCTCCTCTACAGGGGGATGAGATGAAGAAGATAGGTATACAGCCCATCCCTATGATGGACAGAGATAAGAAGGAAGAGGTTCCTCAGGGGCAGGTAAGAACTACACACACACACACACACACACACACACACACACACACACTAAGAACATTACCTAGGCTGCGTCTCATTCTGGCAAGTTGTGCCCCTTGTCCCCGCCCCTTTACTGACCTGAGACAGGTGTAGGTGGAAACAACAGCTCCACTCCACATAGTTTACATCATGTTGCTTTCCCATCCAGTCCCATTGTTGTTCCTATCCAACCACATACATTCTCCTTGTGTGTGTCTGTAGGTGGGGTTCTACAATGCTGTTGCACTCCCATGTTATACCACCTTATCTGAGCTCTTCCCCCCTTCTGGCCCTCTGCTACAAGCCTGCAAGTGAGTAACATACAATACACCAACCACATAGACTATATATTACATAGACTACACACCATATATTACATAGACTACACACCATATATTATATAGACTACACACACCATATACTACATAGACTACACACCATATATTATATAGACTACACACCATATATTATATAGACTACACACCATATATTACATAGACTACACACCATATATTATATAGACTACACACCATATATTACATAGACTACACACCATATATTACATAGACTACACACACCATATATTACATAGACTACACACACCATATATTACATAGACTACACACCATATATTACATAGACTACACCACCATATATAGACTACATAGACTACATAGACTACACCATATATTACATAGACTATAGACTACACACCATATATTACATAGACTACACATATATTACATAGACTACACACCATAGACTACACACCATATATTATATAGACTACACACCATATATTACATAGACTACACACCATATATTACATAGACACACACCATATATTTATAGACTACACCATATATTATATAGACTACACACCATATACACAGACTACACATATATATTATATAGACTACACACCATATATTACATAGACTACACACCATAGACTACACACCATATATTACATAGACTACACACCATATATTATATAGACTACACACCATATATTACATAGACTACACACACCATATATTACATAGACTACACACACCATATATTACATAGACTACACACCATATATTATATAGACTACACACACCATATATTACATAGACTACACACACCATATACTACATAGACTACACACACCATATACTACATAGACTACACACACCATATACTACATAGACTACACACACCATATACTACATAGACTACACACACCATATACTACATAGACTACACACACCATATACTACATAGACTACACACACCATATACTACATAGACTACACACACCATATACTACATAGACTACACACCATATATTACATAGACTACACACCATATACTACACACATAGACACACACACACACACACACACACACACACACACACACACACACACACACACTGTCTTCCTACTGGCCTTTTGATCCTAGTATGATTGTTTTTCCACAGGGAGAACCTTGGCCAGTGGGAGAAGATAGTGAATGGAGAGGAGGAGGACAGTGGAGTGAGAGGAGTGTGGGCTCCGTCAGAGCCTGTTGACCCCAGGGCAGAGCCTGTTGACCCCAGGGCAGAGCCTGTTGACCCCAGGATAGAGCCTGTTGACCCCAGGGCAGAGCCTGTTGACCCCAGGGCAGAGCCTGTTGACCCCAGGGCAGAGCCTGTTGACCCCAGGGTAGAGCCTGTTGACCCCAGGGCAGAGCCTGTTGACCCCAGGGCAGAGCCTGTTGACCCCAGGGCAGAGCCTGTTGACCCCAGGGTAGAGCCTGTTGACCCCAGGGTAGAGCCTGTTGACCCCAGGGTAGAGCCCAGCATGGAGGAACCATCTAACCCTGACTCAGGCCCTGTGAAGGTGGACAACTGACTAGTAGTGAAGCCACTGCTCGCCCTCACTACCACGCAAGTCAATACGCCATCACTACCACACGCCCTCACTACCACATGCCCTCACTACCACACGCCCTCACTACCACACGCCCTCACTACCACATGCCCTCACTACCACATGCCCTCACTACCACGCAAGTCAATACGCCATCACTACCACACGCCCTCACTACCACATGCCCTCACTACCACACGCCCCCACTACCACACGCCCTCACTACCACACGCCCTCACTACCACGCAAGTCAATACACCCTCACTACCACATGCCCTCACGACCACACGCCCTCACTACCACACGCCCTCACAATGTCCCCTGCCAGCAGGTGTGTGTACTTCCTGTCTGGACTTCCTGTGTCAGCGACTCAATTCCTTCTGCAACAGGAAGGGGCGGGAAACATGCGTAGGGACGAGGGTAGATGATTGGTGGATTTACTGACAAGGGGATTATTTTCAGAAACACACAGTTACCTCATTGGGTGAGGGAGGAGAGGAGGTAACACAGACGGTGACACCACTCCCGTAGACACGGACAGAGGACCGCAGGGGTGTGTTCATTAGGCACCAAACGCAAACAAACGGGCCGAAACAGGGAGAGACTACCTGAGCCGGTCCAATAAGAAACAGTTGTTTTACGATTTCCGTTGCAAAATGTTTGTCACTGATGAATACAGCCGAGTGGGGATTCGGCACCAATCACCTGATCCACCAACCATCTGATCCACCAGTCACCTGATCCACCAACCACCTGATCCACCAGTCACCTGATCCACCATCCACCTGATCCACCAACCACCTGATCCACCAGTCACCTGATCCACCAACCATCTGATCCACCAACCACCTGATCCACCAACCACCTGATCCACCAACCACCTGATCCACCAGTCAACTGATCCACCATCCACCTGATCCACCAACCACCTGATCCAACAACCACCTGATCCACCAACCACCTGATCCACCACCTGATCCACCAACCACCAACCACCTGATCCACCAACCACCTGATCCACCAGTCAGTCACCTGATCCACCAACCACCTGATCCACCAGTCACCTGATCCACCAACCACCTGATCCACCAGTCACCTGATCCACCAACCACCTGATCCACCAGTCACCTGATCCACCAACCATCTGATCCACCAACCACCTGATCCACCAACCACCGGATCCACCAGTCACCTGATCCACTCCACTTCTTGGGAACCAGTCCAGATCTTTCTGAATAGATCTGTATGTCTGCGTTTTTGTTTGTTTTGATTTGATTTTAACGTGAATCCAATTTTATTGTTTATTTTGGCAGGTTTGTTTTATGTTCTGGATATGCAGAGGCCTTAGTCTTTACACTCTAAACCTTTATATTAAAATGCAAGATGTGAAATGTGGACTGTTTTGTTTGTTGGTTCTGACTTCATGAAACGGTAGCCTATCTCCGAAAGCACTACTTTTGACCAGGACCCAACATAACGGATATAAATTCCTCTTAACTTCTGGACAAATTATCCCCCTGTAGGACCTGGTCAAAGGTAGTGAACTCTGGAGGAGATATGATACCATTTGGGGTCGCAGCCTATTGAAATGGTACTGTTTGTTTGCTTGCTGTGGTAGACTGAATGACTTATCCCATGCCAAACTACTTGGAAGGAGGTTGTTGGTTCTAAAAAAAGACAGACAGAAAGAATGTTTATCATGTTGTCGAAAAGAAGCCTCTAGAATGTCTTCTAGAATGTTTTTTGTCACTTTGAGCAAAAAAAATAATGTTTTTGGAGTACTTGAATGAAGACAGACAGAACATACATATTATTCTATTCAGAGATGGCAAAACAGAGCAGAAATCCCCTCACGGCGTCTAATTATCAAAGCACAGACAGACTAAATGTGACCCAGCGGGGCTGAGTTAGATAATGTTAACACTTAGCTGGCCGTGTCACACGAAAGTCACAATGTTCCATGCAGAATTGGCCCCTAGACCTGGGTTCAAACAACATTTAAAATAATTTCAAATACTTTATCTGGGCTTGATTGAGCTTGCCTGGCATAATGGAATAAATAGAGGAGCTGCGAGTTTAAACCCCGCCCATCTATGCAGACTAAAGCAATCACTAAAAGTATTTGAAAGATTTCCAATAGTCTTTGAACCCAGGTCTGCACCCCACCACCGTGCTATCAGCCACTGGTGTTGCCACGGGAACCTGCAACTGACTACAAGTCAGTATTTTGTCTGATTATTGGAACCCAGAGCCATGGGCAATCAGTCTTTAGGTTCTAGAACACAGAGCCATGGGCAATCAGTCTTTAGGTTCTAGAACACAGAACCATGGGCAATCAGTCTTTAGGTTCTAGAACACAGAACCATGGGCAATCAGTCTTTAGGTTCTAGAACACAGAACCATGGGCAATCAGTCTGTTTTTAGGCTTTCCTTGTAGCCTGGTCCCAGATCTGTTTGCACTATCTTACCAACTAGAACAGCTCCTGAGTCAAGAGGTCTTAACACACAGGAGGAGCAGAACAGACACATTGATACAATATTTATAAAAAATCTATAGATATCCATTGATAGCCAGAACATTGTCAAGATGGCCGACATAAGGAGTGCGATCTTTCTTTTCATTGCTTTTCACATACAAGTATCATTTATAATTTGAAAACAAATATTTTGTGAAAAATAGTATATACCTCAATAACCTGAGATCAACAGTAATGTTCTTTGTTATTTCCCTGACTATTTACTGTTGTATTCATAAAGCCGTTGAGATACATTAAATTAATATGATTTAATATGATTTAATATTTAATATGATTTACCCCATTGGATAAAATGTCAAGATGCAATCTTTTTTTTTCACTTTTTTTTTTTCAAGGTTGTTTGCAATTCTCTGCAATTCAAAACTGTTTTTGTGAAGAGCTGGGGGATGAGGCTGGAGAAATGAAACCACTCTCAATATAAGCAAAGACAGCTATATATGCAAGGGACTGACCACCCATGATATCAAAAGGATAGTATTAGCCATGTTTTGAGGCTATACAGTAAGATAAGCTAAAAATGTTGGGTTCTGATAAGGGTACTTAACAGTTGAACTAAGCTCATGAGCCATTTACAAGTAATATTCGTGAAGGATCAATGCACATACAGTCGCTTCGGAAAGTATTCAGACCCCTTGACTTTTTCCACATTTTGTTATGTTACAGCCTTATTCTAAAATGTATTAAATAAAAGCAAACCGTCAGCAATCGACACACAATAGTCTATAATGAAAACTATATTTTTTTGTTTTTTTTACATTTTTGAAAATGTATTAATAATAAAAAACAGATACCTTATTTATATAAGTATTCAGACCCTTTTCTATGAGACTCAACATTGAGCTTAGGTGCATCCTGTTTCCATTGATCATCCTTGAGATCTTTCTACAACGTGATTGGAGTCCACCTGTGGTAAATTCAATTGATTGGACATGATTTGGAAAGGCGCAAACCTGTCTATATAAGGTCCCACAGTTGGCAGTGCATGTCAGAGGAAAAACTAAGCCATGAGGGACAGGATTGTGTCAAGGCACAGATCTGGGGAAGGATACCAAAACATTTATGGAGCATTGAAGGTCCCCAAGAACACAGTGGCCTCCATCGTTCTTAAATGGAAGAATTTTGGAACCACCAAGACTCTTCCTAGAGCTGGCCGCCCAGCCAAACTGAGCAATCGGGGGAGAAGGGCCTTGGTCAGGGAGGTGACCAAGAACTCGATGGTCACTCTGACAGAGCTCAAGAGTTCCTCTGTGGAGATGGGAGAACCTTCCAGAAGCACAACCATCTCTGCAGCGCTCCACCAATCAGGCCTTTATGGTAGAGTGGTCAGACGGAAGCCACTCCTCAGTAAAAGGCACATAATAGCCCACTTGGAGTTTGCCAAAAGGCACCTAAAGACTCTCAGACCA
Source organism: Oncorhynchus tshawytscha (assembly GCF_018296145.1). NCBI lineage: Eukaryota > Metazoa > Chordata > Actinopteri > Salmoniformes > Salmonidae > Oncorhynchus > Oncorhynchus tshawytscha. The sequence continues at coordinate 44,210,595 of NC_056453.1, forward strand.
TGAGAAACAATGAAACCAAGATTGAACTCTTTGGCCTGAATGCCAAGCGTCACTTCTGGAGGAAACCTGGCACCATCCCTACAGTAAAGCATGGTGGTGGCAACATCCCTACGGTGAAGCATGGTGGCGGCAGATCCATGTTGTGGGGATGTTTTTCAGCGGCAGGGACTGGGAGACTAGTCAGGATCGAGGGAAAGATGAACGGAGCAAAGTACAGAGAGATCCTTGATGAAAACCTGCTCCAGAACCTGATCGAACATCTCTGGAGAGATCTGATCAGCAACTCTCCCCATCCAACCTGACAGAGCTTGAGAGGATCTACAGAGAAGAATGGGAGAAACTCCCCAAATACAGGTGTACCAAGCTTGTAGCATCATATCCAAGAAGACTCGATGCTGTAATAACTGCCAAAGATGCTTCAACAAAGTACTCAGTAAAGGGTCTGAATACTTATGTAAATGTGATATTTCATTTTTTTTATATATATTTAAATTAGCAACAAAAAAAATGAGTCATTGCGGGATATTGTGTGTAGATTGATGAGTGAAAAAAAACTATTTTATAAATTTTAGAATAATGTTGTAACGTAACAAAATGTGGAAAAAGTCAAGCGGTCTGAATAATGTCTGAATGCACTGCATATCAATATTTTAAATGTCCAAAAATGGATGTATCAATTACAGATTGCGCCTTTAAAAACATAATTGGTAGGCTACTTGATCACAAATGGTAATTGACCATTAAATATTGAGGGGATGATTTGAAGCAAAATAGGCGCTTTACCACCACCATCACTACCATCACTACTACCATCATCACTACTACCACTACTACCATCATCGCTACTAACACCACTACCATCATCACTACTACCACCACTACCATCATCACTACTACCATCATCACTACTACCACTACTACCATCATCACTACTACCACCACTACCATCATCACTACTACCACCACTACCATCATCACTACTACCATCATCCCTACCATCACTACTACCATTATCACTACGACCACCACCACTACCATCATCACTACCATCATCACTACCATCATCACTACTACCACCACCACTACCATCATCACTACCACCACCACTACCATCATCACTACCATCATCACTACCATCATCACTACCATCACTACTACCACCACCAGTACTACCATCATCACTACTACCACCACCACTACCATCATCACTACCACCACCACTACCATCATCACTACCATCACTACTACCACCACCAGTACTACCATCATCACTACTACCACCATCACTACCATCATCACTACTACCACCACTACCATCATCACTACCATCATCACTACCATCACTACTACCACCACCAGTACTACCATCATCACTACTACCACCACCACTACCATCATCACTACCATCACTACTACCACCACCACTACCATCACTACTACCACCACCACTACCATCATCACTACTACCACCATCACTACCATCACCACTACCATCACTACAACCACCACCACTACCATCACTACTACCACCACCACTACCATCATCACTACTACCACCATCACTACCATCACCACTACCATCACTACTACCACCACCACTACCATCACTACTACCACCACCACTACCATCATCACTACCATCACTACTACCATCATCACTACCATCATCACTACCATCACTACTACCATCATCTCTACTACCACCACTACAATCATCCCTACCATCACTACTACCACCACCAGTACTACCATCATCACCACTACCACCATCACTACCATCATCACTACCACCATCACTACCATCATCACTACCACCACCACTACTACCATCACTACCATCATCACTACCATCACTACTACCACCATCACTACTACCATCACTACCACCATCACTACCATCATCACTACCACCACCACTACTACCATCACTACCATCATCACTACCATCACTACTACCACTACCATCACTACCACCAACACTACCACCATCATCACTACCACCACCATCACTACTACCATCACTACTACCACCACCACCACCATCACTACTACCACCACCACCACTACTACCATCCCCACCATCACTAATAGTACCACCATCACTACCATCACCACCATCACCATCACTATCCCATCACCACTATCACTACTACCATCACTACCAACACCATCACTACCAACACCATCACTACCACCATAACTACTACCACCACCACCACTCATACCATCACTACCATCACCACCACCATCACTACTACCATCATCACCACCATCACCACCATCACAATCACTACTACCATCATCACCACCATCACTACTACCACCAGCACCATCACTACTACCATCACCACCACCATCACTACTACCATCATCACCACCATCACTACTACCACCATCACCACCATCACAATCACTACAACTAACATCACCACCATCACTACTACCACCACTACTACAACCATCACTACCACCATCAATACTACATCACTACTACCACCATCACTACCACCATCATCACTACTACCATCACTACAACCATCACCATCACTACCAACATTACTACCACCACCATCACCACCACCACATCACTACTACCACCATCACTACCAACATTACTACCATCACCACCACCATCACTACTACCACCACCATCACTACTACCATCAATACTACTACCATCACCACTACCACCATCACTCCCACCATCACTACTACCATCACCACCACCATCACTACTACCATCACCACCATCACTACTTCCATCACCACCATCACTACTACCATCACCACCACTATCACTACTACTACCACCACCATCACTACTACCACCACCACCACCATCACTACTACCATCACCATCACTACTACCACCACCACCACCATCACTACTACCACCACCATCACTACTACCACCACCACCACCATCACTACTACCACCACCATCACTACTACCACCACCACCACTACTACCACCACCATCACTACTACCACTACCACCACCATCACTACTACCACCACCACCACTACCACCACCATCACTACTACCACCACCACCACCATCACTACTACCACCCCCATCACCACTACTACCACCACCACCATCACTACTACCATCACCACAACCATCACTACTACCACCACCACCACCATCACTACTACCACCACCACCACTACTACCACCACCCCACCACCACTACTACCACCACCACCATCACTACTACCATCACCACAACCATCACTACCACCACCACCATCACTACTACCACCACCACCACCACCACCACTACTACCACCACCACCACCATTACTACTACCACCACCACCACCATCACTACTACCACCACCACCATCACTCCTACCACCACCATCACTACTACCACCACCACTACCACCACCACTACTACCACCATCACCACCACCACCACTACCACCACCACCACCACCACTACCACCACCACCACCATCACTACTACCATCATCACTACTACCACCACCATCACTACTACCATCACCACCATCACTACTACCATCACCACCACCATCACTACTACCACCACCACCACCACCACCACCACCATCACTACTACCACCACCACCACAATCACTACCACCACCACCACCACTGCTACCATCACTACTAAAGTTATCTAGCTAGCTAGCAGCTCAGTTTGCCTACAAAGTGGCCCACTGTAGCCAGCAAGCTAGCTGGCTAATAATAACTGCCTCGGTTTGTTGGGGTCCTTACAAAAACAAAATAATGTGCGATATTCAGAATATTTTAGGTGTTAGCGAAGTGCAGCCAGCAGCCATGCGGACAAATGAAGAAAAGTCTGTTTGTCACCAGAGTGGTTTAAAACATGTTGAGACGTTTGACTTCACCAGCGTAATCCACTTTAAATTGTATTAAATAAAAATTGCAGACTGTCGACCACACTTGATAAATTGAAAACGAGCACTTGAAACCAGCATAGGCAACAACTGCCCTGGCGGAAAACAGTGACGCACATGAAACACAGCACCCCTTCTACGGGAGTGTGGGGTTGAGGGTTCTTCAAGAGTATCATCCAATCAAAATCTTGCCGCTGGGAGCCAGCAACCTATTTAAACTGTTTTTGCAAAACAAAAATTCTCCTGACCTTCGAGGGAGGCGCGATAACAAAATGATTATGGAGGTATGGCAACGCATGCTCTTATACTCTACATCAAGTGTCCTTAATTGGACAATGATTTACTTGATTCTGGGCAACTTTTAGCAGTGCAGAAATGCCCATTTGTCTATGGCCATATCACTTTCACGCTCATAAATCTGGTGGTTTAGCTCCCATTTTAGTCTGAGTCCCAATTGTTGTCACAGCGGAAGTTTTACAGTAATTGAATCAGAATGACAGCAGCAGCATACTGTCATTTTATAGAAATGCCACCTTCAAGTTATATACAGTACCCGTCAAAGGTTTGGACACACCTACTCATTCAAGGGTTTTTCTTTATTTTGACTATTTACTACATGGTAGAATAATAGTAACGACATCAAAACTATGAAATAACACATATGGAATCATGTAGTAACCCAAAAAAGTGTTAAACAAATCAAAATATATTTTATATTTGAGATTCTTCAAAGTAGCCACCCTTTGCCTTGATGACAGCTTTGCACACTGTTGGCATTCTCTCAACCAGCTTCATGAGGAATGCTTTTCCAACAGTCTTGAAGGAGTTCCCACATATGCTGAGCGCTTGTTGGCTGCTTTTCCTTCAATCTGCAGTCCAACTCATCCCAAACCATCTCAATTAGGTTGAGGTCTGGTGATTGTGGAGGCCAGGTCATCTGATGCAGCACTCCATCACTCTCCTTCTTGGTCAAATAGCCTGGAGATGTGTTGGGTCATTGTCCTGTTAAAAGAACAAATGATAGTCCCACTAAGCACTAAACAGATGGGATGGTGTATTGCTGCAGAATGCTGTGGTAGCCATGCTGGTTAAGTATGCCTTGAATTCTAAATAAATCAGTGTAACCAGCAAAGCACCATCACACCACCTCCTCCATGCTTCACGGTGGGAACCACACATGCGGAGATAATCCATTCACCTACTCCGTGTCTGATATTTGGACTTCCACCAGTCCAATTGCTTGTGTATCTTGGCCCAAGCAAGTCTCTTCTTGTTATTGGTGTCCTTTAGTAGTGGTTTCTTTGCAGCAATTCAACCTAGAAGGCCTGATTCACCGGGTCTCCTCTGAACAGTTGATGTTGAGATGTGTCTGTTTCTTGAACTCGGTGAAGCATTTATTTGGGCAGCAAACTGAGGTGCAGTTAACTCTAATGATCTTATCCTCTGCAGCAGAGGTATCTCTGGGTCTTCCTTTCCTTTTGGCGGTTCTCATGAGAGCCAGTTTTATCATAGCGCTTGATGGTTCTTGCGACTGCACTTGAAGAAACTTTCAAAGTTCTTGAAATTTTCCATATTGACTGACCTTCATGTTTTAAGGTAATGATGGATTGTCGTTTCTCTTTGCTTATTTGAGCTGTTCTTGCCATAATATGGACTTGGTCTTTTACCAAATAGGGCTATATTCTGTATACAAACCCTACCTTTTGTCACATCACAACTGATTGGATCAAACGTATTAACAAGGAAAGAAATTCCACAAATTAGCTTTTAACAAGACACACATGTTAATTGAAATGCATTCCAGGTGACTACCTCATGAAGCTGGTTGAGAGAATGGCAAGAGTGTGCAAAGCTGTCATCAAGGCAAAGGGTGGCTACTTTGAAGAATCTCAAATATAAAATATATGTTGATTTGTTTAACCGTTTTTTTGGTTACTACATGATTCCATATGTGTTATTTCATAGTTTTTATGTCTTCACTGTTATTCTACAATGTAGAAAATAGTCAAAATAAAGAAAAACCCTTGAATGAGCAGGTGTGTCTAAACTTTTGACTGGTACTGTATATTTACTTTATTTTTACGGCAACTTTAGGCAAAGTGCAGAAATGGATTCTTGCTGATCTCCATTATGTCCACAAACCAGGTGCCACAGCAGGAACTTTAGGTAGCTAGCAACCAAGAGATTTTAAGTTTAAATCCTTAATGCGGTTCAGTCCCAAGTAATGGATTTAGCTGTAAAAATACAGTAACTAGTTGTAGATTTCCCTTATTTTCACCTCAACTAGACAGAAACCTCTAAGAACGTCCTAAAACCGTCCTTGGGGACATCCCTGAACAAACCGGGAAATAGACAAAACCTGGAGTGGACTATGACTGTTAAAAAATGTCATGAACAGTTAAAATTATGTTTCTCATGAAATGTGATGATATTTGAAGGAAACCAGATCAAAGTATGAAAAACTGACTGTTTCTTCTACATTGATAAAGTTTGATCATGAAGTTACTGTTTTCCCCCAAGTCAAACACTTGGATTCATTATTAAGAGGACAAGGTGACCTTAACTCTCATTTGAATACACCAATGGTAACATGATATTCTCTTACTTCATTTAAATAAGTCCTGCCTTGTAACCAACATTGGAGAAGGCGTGTTTGCAAAGGGGTGTGGTTTATATAGCTAGGCAGCTACTCTACTGTGTCAGCAAATATAATTAAACGTTTACCCTAAAAAATGGGGGGGGTGGGGGGGGTCGTTCAAAACTTAGACGCAGTTGTCAGGGCAACACATCCGTCAGAGCTGCTGTGAACCGCATCATAAGGGACATGCCAAACGGGAGACGTATAAAAACCAAAATTATATCATTGATGTAGTTTTGAAATTAGTTTGAGATGATTTGACTGCAACACTGGTCACTGCGTCCAAGTGGCTTTAAGTTGAGCTGTCAGTCAAGACGAGCTCCCCGCCCACTCAGCCTGTCTTTTAAAACTTCCTGGGAGTTAGTCGTGAGAGGAAAAAGTACTTTTCAAAATGACTGTTCAGGACCTTTAAACTCAAATAACTTCAAGGATGCCTTTCACAGTAAAATATTCTCAGTGACATTTGACCCCTGCGTTTTGATGTGCTCAAATGTTGTCATGTGTAGTGTCATGGTGTCATGGTGTCATGTGTTGAAATTTTGCAGCTCCATGTTGTTACATTTATTTCACATGTATTTAACATGAGATCATGCTTTCACATGTGATCACGTGTAGTTGTATGTTATCACATGTTGCTTCACATGTTATCACATTAACTTCACGTAGAATCACAATGGTCACGTGAGATCACGTGTTCTGTAAGGAACTTCACTCTCTGTTGAGCTGAGATGAGGGCAATTTGAGTCTGTTGAGCTGAGATGAGGGCAATTTGAGTCTGTTGAGCTGAGCTGAGGGCAATTTGAGTCTGTTGAGCTGAGATGAGGGCAATTTGACTCTGTTGAGCTGAGATGAGGGCAATTTGAGTCTGTTGAGCTGAGATGAGGGCAATTTGACTCTGTTGAGCTGAAAAGAGGGCAATTTGAGTCTGTTGAGCTGAGATGAGGGCAATTTGACTCTGTTGAGCTGAGATGAAGGCAATTTGACTCTGTTGAGCTGAGATGAGGGCAATTTGACTCTGTTGGGCTGATTTGAGGGCAATTTGACTCTGTTGAGCTGAAAAGAGGGCAATTTGACTCTGTTGAGCTGAGATGAGGGCAATTTGACTCTGTTGGGCTGAGATGAGGGCAATTTGACTCTGTTGAGCTGAAATGAGGGCAATTTGACTCTGTTGAACTGAGATTAGGGCAATTTGACTCTGTTGAGCTGAGATGAGGGCAATTTGACTCTGTTGGGCTGAGATGAGGGCAATTTGACTCTGTTGAGCTGAAAAGAGGGCAATTTGACTCTGTTGAGCTGAGATGAGGGCAATTTGACTGTTGAGCTGAGATTAGGGCAATTTGACTCTGTTGAGCTGAGATGAGGGCAATTTGACTCTGTTGAGCTGAGCTGAGGTTAACTTCACCCTGTTGAGCTGAGATGAAGGCAATTTGACTCGGTTGAGCTGAGATGAGGGTAATTTCACTCCGTTGAGCTGAGATGAGGGCAATTTCACTCTGTTGAGCTGAGATGAGGGCAATTTGACTCTGTTGAGCTGAGATGAGGGCAATTTGACTGTTGAGCTGAGATGAGGGCAATTTGACTGTTGAGCTGAGATGAGGGCAATTTGACTGTTGAGCTGAGATGAGGGCAATTTGACTGTTGAGCTGAGATGAGGGCAATTTGACTGTTGAGCTGAGATGAGGGCAATTTGACTGTTGAGCTGAGATGAGGGCAATTTGACTGTTGAGCTGAGATGAGGGCAATTTGACTGTTGAGCTGAGGTGAGGGCAATTTGACTGTTGAGCTGAAATGAGGGCAATTTGACTGTTGAGCTGAGATGAGGGCAATTTGACTGTTGAGCTGAGATGAGGGCAATTTGACTGTTGAGCTGAGATGAGGGCAATTTGACTGTTGAGCTGAGATGAGGGCAATTTGACTGTTGAGCTGAGGTGAGGGCAATTTGACTGTTGAGCTGAGATGAGGGCAATTTGACTGTTGAGCTGAGATGAGGGCAGTCGAAGGGAGGCCCCTAAACGTCAGGTAATCCAAGAAAGAAAACAAGTGGTGGTCAGTGGTCAGTACTATGGTCAGTACTATGGTCAGTACTATGGTCAGTACTATGGTCAGTACTATGGTCAGTACTATGGTCGTACTATGGTCAGTACTATGGTCAGTACTATGGTCAGTACTATGGTCAGTACTATGGTCGTACTATGGTCAGTACTATGGTCAGTACTATGGTCAGTACTATGGTCAGTACTATGGTCAGTACTATGGTCAGTACTATGGTCAGTACTATGGTCGTACTATGGTCAGTACTATGGTCAGTACTATGGTCAGTACTATGGTCAGTACTATGGTCGTACTATGGTCAGTACTATGGTCAGTACTATGGTCAGTACTATGTGTGCAGTCAGTTGCCACTGTTCTGTTCCTCCTATATGAACATCTTCCAGAAACCCTGAAATACCTGCTAACGTACTTATGGAAAGACTAGTACTACTGTTGACCCAAAGCTGTGATTGAATGTACATTGTAATGAATGTTATTACGATGATAAATATAATGGATGATGATTCCAGGTGGTCTATATATCCTGATCCCAGATCTGTTCACCGGCTATGCTGTCTTACCTACTCCAATAGTTTTTTCTCCCATTGTCACACCAGCACAAACAGATCTGGGACCAGGCTATGTGTAATAGGGGTAAGACACCCATCAACTACAGAAACCTGCTGCGTTTATAGCCTGAGTGCCAGTCTGTGCCAGTCTTTTTTTTTTGTGCTATCATTCCAACTCCTGGTCACTCGTTGTCATGTGACAATGAGCTGTGGAGTTGATAAGAGCGACAAAAAAAACACACAAAAACTGATCTGGAACCAGGCTAGCTGCGTTACCTTTCAGAACTGCTTCCAGTACCTTTCAACCAAGAAGATCCACACCAATAGACCTAAACTGAACTCCTACTGATTTGTCAGAGTTGGGGTCCATTTGAATTCCAGTCAATTTAAGAAGCAAACTGAAATGTCAATTCCAATTGTCCAATTGTCTTCAATGCTATTCAATTAGAAACATTTGGGAATTGGAATTTGGTTTACATACTTTATTGACTGCAATTGCATTTGGAACTGACCCCAGGCCTGTTATTTATCTGATTTTACATTTACACAGTAATATGTGTAGAATGATAATGATTTTACACAGTAATATGTGTAGAATGATAATGATTTTACACAGTAATATGTGTAGAATGATAATGATTTTACACAGTAATATGTGTAGAATGATAATGATTTTACACAGTAATATGTGTAGAATGATAATGATTTTACACAGTAATATGTGTAGAATGATAATGATTTTATGCAGTGATACGTGTATAAATGATAATGATTTTACACAGTAATACGTGTATAAATTATGATAATGCTGGGCTTTACATTTACGCAGTGATACGTGTATAAATGATGATAATGCATACATGCTAGAATTAAATTAGGAACAAATCCGCTGTATGCTTTATGTGGTGCTAACTCACAACGGCGGTCGTGCACTTTCTGACTCTGTGTACACGTGTCTGTGTGTGTGAGCGTGTGTGTGTGTGAGCGTGTGTGTGTGTGAGCGTGTGTGTGTGTGAGTGTGTGTGTGTGTGAGCGTGTGTGTGTGTGAGCGTGTGTGTGTGTGAGCGTGTGTGTGTGAGCATTTGTGCATGAAAAAGTGTGTTTTGAGCTTTTGACTGCCCCCCACCCCACACTCCCTCACTCCCTCCCTCTCTCCCTCACTTCCTCCCACACTCCCTCCCACACTCCCTCTCCCTCCCTCCCTCTCCCTCACTTCCTCCCACCCTCCCTCCCACCCTCCCTCCCACCCTCCCTCCCACACTCCCTCCCACACTCCCTCTCTCCCTCCCACACTCCCTCTCTCCCTCACTCCCTCCCACCCTCCCTCCCACCCTCCCTCCCACCCTCCCTCCCACACTCCCTCCCACACTCCCTCTCTCCCTCCCACACTCCCTCTCTCCCTCACTCCCTCCCCCCCTCCCTCCCACCCTCCCTCCCACACTCCCTCCCACACTCCCCTCTCCCTCCCACACTCCCCTCTCCCTCACTCCCTCCCACCCTCCCTCCCACCCTCCCTCCCACACTCCCTCCCACACTCCCTCTCTCCCTCCCACACTCCCTCTCTCCCTCACTCCCTCCCACCCTCCCTCCCACCCTCCCTCCCACACTCCCTCCCACACTCCCTCTCTCCCTCCCACACTCCCTCTCTCCCTCACTCCCTCCCACCCTCCCTCCCACCCTCCCTCCCACACTCCCTCCCACACTCCCTCTCTCCCTCCCACACTCCCTCACTCCCTCCCCACACTCCCTCACTCCCTCCCACCCTCCCTCCCACCCTCTCTCCCACACTCCCTCCCACACTCCCTCTCTCCCACACTCCCTCCCACACTCCCTCTCTCCCACACTCCCTCCCACACTCACTCCCTCACTCCCTCCACCCCCATTTTTTGTAAGTCGGTGAAGCCTCACTACACTGCACTGTGACTCCTTGCTTCCCAGCACCATCATCTACCCTCGTATGTGTCCCAAATGACACCCTATCCCATAGGGCTCTGGTCAAATGTAGGGCACTACATAGGGAATAGGGTGCCATAGGGCTCTGGTCAAATGTAGGGCACTATGTAGGGAATAGGGTGCCATTTGGGATACATTCTATTTCTGTTCAGTTTCTTTTTTTTAAAGAAAATTATTATCAATGTTATTATATTATTATTGCTATTGTTATTATGACTGTTATTTTTCTTAGAGTTAAACATTTCAACTAATTTATATTTTTTATACGAATAAATTGTTTTAAATGTCGGGCCTTTTTGGTTTTGTACAACGTGAACATGAAGAGAAGCAGAATGGTCTAGACACGTCATAAGTGTTATACATTCGTAGTACATTCGTTCTTAGATGTGTTATAACTGTTATACGAATGTTCTTAGGTGTGTTATAACTGTTATTAAGAATGTTCTTAGATGTGTTATAACTGTTATTAAGAATGTTCTTAGACGTGGTATAACGGAGGAATGTCTCAGCTGTAAATGTAAGAGAGTATTAATGATGATGAGTTTTATCAAAATATTCCTGAAAGCACCAATGTATTCTACCTGTGTGAGCTTCCATGACTGTTTCACAGTGCTTCAGCACGGTATGTCTGTTTTAGCTACTAAAAGCCTAGAATCAGGCTGATTGTAGCCTAATAGAGAAAAAAATGTATATTTTCAGATATTTCTTTCTATGTTTGGCAGTAACAAATACAGAATGACACCATATCAATTATTTGACTTCTTGATTATAAATAATAGTTTATCCTCTGCCAAATCAATAGTTGTGTAAACCTTAGTGTGAGGAAGTGTTGTTGTTGTCTAGTTGGTTGCATTGGGTTCGTCCCGTTGCCGTGTGTTGACGCACGGTGTCCCCTGACACCCATCTGGGGGGGGGGAAATATATATTTTCTTTAAAGTTGTGAATGACAGAATGGGGTTCACAGGATAACAGAATGGGGTTCACAGGATAACAGAATGGGGTTCACAGAATGGGGTTCACAGGACAACAGAATGAGGTTCACAGGACAACAGAATGGGGTTCACAGGATGACAGAATGGGGTTCACAGGATAACAGAATGGGGTTCACAGGATAACAGAATGGGGTTCACAGGACAACAGAATGGGGTTCACAGGACAACAGAATGGGGTTCACAGGACAACAGAATGAGGTTCACAGGATAACAGAATGGGGTTCACAGGACAACAGAATGAGGTTCACAGGATAACAGAATGGGGTTCACAGGACAACAGAATGGGGTTCACAGGATAACAGAATGGGGTTCACAGGATAACAGAATGGGGTTCACAGAATGGGGTTCACAGGACAACTGAATGAGGATCACAGGATGACAGAATGGGGTTCACAGGATGACAGAATGGGGTTCACAGGATGACAGAATGGGGTTCACAGGATAACAGAATGAGGTTCACAGGATAACATAATGGGGATGACAGAATGGGGTTCACAGGATGACAGAATGGGGTTCACAGAATGGGGTTCACAGGACAACAGAATGAGGATCACAGGATGACAGAATGGGGTTCACAGGATGACAGAATGGGGTTCACAGGATGACAGAATGGGGTTCACAGGATAACAGAATGAGGTTCACAGGATAACATAATGGGGATGACAGAATGGGGTTCACAGGATGACAGAATGGGGTTCACAGAATGGGGTTCACAGGACAACAGAATGAGGATCACAGGATGACAGAATGGGGTTCACAGAATGGGGTTCACAGGATGACAGAATGGGGTTCAAAGGATAACAGAATGGGGTTCACAGAATGGAGTTCACAGGACAGCAGAATGAGGATCACAGGATGACAGAATGGGGTTCACAGGATGACAGAATGGGGTTCACAGAATGGGGTTCACAGGATGACAGAATGGGGTTCACAGGATGATAGAATGGGGTTCACAGGATAACAGAAATGAGGTTCACAGGATGACAGAATGGGGTTCACAGAATGGGGTTCACAGGATAACAGAATGGGGATGATAGAATGGGGTTCACAGGAAGACAGAATGGGGTTCACAGGATGACAGAATGGGGTTCACAGGATGACAGAATGGGGTTCACAGGATAACAGAATGAGGTTCACAGGATAACAGAATGAGGTTCACAGGATGACAGAATGGGGTTCACAGAATGGGGTTCACAGGATAACAGAATGGGGATGATAGAATGGGGTTCACAGGATGACAGAAAGGACAGAGGATCAAGTTGGATGACAAAGTGAGCACTCAATCACAGGAATTATCTTAATGTGCAATCAGTGAAAGTATTAAGATGTTTATCTCTCAATACCGCAAGTGAAGTTTAGTCTAGTGCTGTAGGTTGGTTGTCTTTCTCAAGGACATTTCATTGAGTCTCTATACCCAATCTGGAGTCAATCTGATGTATGGTTCATTAGAAAAAGAGTTTTAAAGTATTTTTAGCATTAGCGTACAATAACGTGCATCTATAGGTACAGTACGTTCATATTTGAATGCAGCAACAATTGTTTCTCAAATTAAATAATTATTTATTGCAGGGTTCCCAACTGTCGGCCAGCATGCCGAATTTGGCCTGCGGTTGGTTTTATTTGGCCCCCAAATAGGCAAAATATATATATATATATATATATATATATTTTATATATATATTTTTTAAATTGTATTTTAGCCCCTTTTTCTGCCCAATTTCGATCTTGTTTCATCGTTGCAACTTCCCAATGGGCTCGGGAGGCGAAGGTTGAGTAATGCTTCCTCTGAAACATGACCTGCAAAACCGTGCTTCTTAACACCGGCTTAACACCGGCTCGCTTAACCCGGAAGCAAGACACTCCAATGTGTCGGAGGAAACACCGTTTCTGACCGAGGTCAGCCTGCAGGTGCCTGGCCCACCACAAGGAGTCGCTAGAGCGCGATGAGCGAAGTAAAGACCGTCCCCCCCGGGCCAAACCCTCCGCTAACCCGGACGACGCTGGGCTAAACGTGCGCCACCCTACGGGACTTCCGATCACGGCCTGTTGTGACACGGCCTGGGATCGAACCCAGGTCTGAATCATTTAAGCTAACAAAGGGTACAGTAGGCCTAAGCATTTAGCCATTATCTTTAACAAAAGCCACAGTACCCTCGCATACCCTCAAATACAAGCTCAATTCAAGCACTGGTTTTAACTTAACACAACAAGCCCTTCACTGACAATTAGATATTTAAGGAGTGGATGTCGACTGAAGGAATTGGCAGACTAAATCTATGGATATTATATTCCTGTCTGTCAAACAGGAAGGCCTACCTCTTATTTCTTGAACAGGAAGAAGTAAGAACCAACACAAAGCCCTCTTGTTGTTAGTAGCCTAATGTAAAATGAAAAACGAAGACTGTTTAATTAATTAGGCCTTCTCGAATTTGCTGACTTTCAGCAGCCATACGCCCCCCGTCTCGGCGACTACCACTTTATAGTGATGTTAAGTTATGGAAATTATTTGAATATGACTTATTGTCAATAACTGATAAATAGCTTCATTAATGGGCAATAAAACATCTATATGTTTTATTAAATATAGCAGTAGCAAGCATATCTCCGTTCCTCCTTCTCATCCCCCTCTCAATCTGAACAGGACATTGGTATAGCCTATAGTACAGGCGAAGAATCATATGATTGAGACCACACTAGGCACACTTGATATTGCATGCCCAGCAGAGAATCAGGGATGAGGGGCAGCATTGGGGCATATATAATAAGCAACTAATTCTCAAACACCGGGCGTAATGGCATTTAATCGTTTACAAATGTACATGACCATCCCTTTAACTGAATACAAAAAAAAATTACTAAACCCTCCCCTTGACTGAAATTGAAAAAGCATGACCCTTCCCCATTTTCCTCCAGGTAACAATTGTGTCAATTTCGACCGCTCCCTAAGGTCAATGAATAGAATATGTCCAATTAGATATTTAAGGAGTGGATGGGTAGGCTAGATATCCTGAGTAGGCAATATTTACTTTTATATGCTAGTCATTTTTGCAGAAAGATTGCAATCATCTTAAAGAGGCTTTCACAATAGCCCATAATGACATCACAATAGCCCATAATGACATCACAATAGCCCATAATGACATCACAATAACTGGAGTTTGCAAAAAGGCACCTAAGGTACTCTCAAACCATGAGAAACAAGATTCTCTGGTCTGATGAAATCAAGATTGAACCCTTTAGCCTGAATGCCAAGCGTCACGTCTGGAGGAAACCTGGCACCATCCCTACGGTGAAACATGGTGGTGGCAGCATCATGCTGTGGAGATGTTTTTCAGCAGCAGGGACTGGGAGTCGAGACAACCTTGAGGGAGAGATGAACGGAGCAAAGTACAGAGATCCTTGATGAAAACCTGCTCCAGAGTGCTCAGGACCTCAGACTGGGGTGAAGGTTCACATTCCAACAGGACAACGACCTTAAGCACTCAGCCAAGACAACTCAGGAGTAGCTTTGGGACAAGAGGAAAAAAAACAATTTAATAATTTTTTAGAATAAGGCTGTAATGTAACAAAAATGTGGAAACAGCCAAATGGTGTGAATAATATCGGAATGCACTGCTACCTGTTTCTGTCTTGGCCTGTATTCACAGAGCGTCTCAGTATAGGAGGTCATAATCTTATTCATTACGATCCTACTCTAAAGACGCTTTGTGGATACAGCCCAAGTATCTCAAAGACCTTTATTATCTCTACTGAGACTATCTTGGTTAAATAAATACATTTTTAAAAATGTTCTAAATGATTAGCAGAGCCAGTCTCTCACTGTTGTTCTGTGATCTGGTTCTATTCACATGGAGGTGTTGGGACAAAATATGGATATATATTTTATATATATACACCCTACAACACAACACAAAGTAAATGAGTCGTTTTTGGAACAGTGCTGCCTTTTGTCCACTAGGGTGTGCTCTCTGACAAGTTCATCTGAAGACCACTACTACACATTTTTATATTTATTTAACAAAGTCAGTTTAAGAACAAATTCTTATTTATAATGACGGCCTACCCGGGCGACACAGGGCCAATCATGAGCCGCCCCAAAGGGATGTGATGCAGCCTGGATTTGAACCAGGGACTGTAGTGACGCCTCATGCATTGTGATGCTGCGCCGCTCAGGAGCCTGTCTTCCATTCATGCTGGAAGACAGGACGATTAGCATTATCCAAGATGCACGTCATCACTCTAAATCATTGTTATTCAATCTGACATTTTAATTCCTCTGATGGTAACAGAAGTACAACGAGCAACAACCACACATTAAAATGTAACATAGCCCGTCCAAGAGTCAATTATGCTGTATGACATAATTGAAATATCTTATTTGACTAATCCGAATATTTACCAGTGTTGTGATAATAAAGATATAATTGAGGCTTTTGTTAAATATGGTGAGGATTATAATATAAGCAACCAGAAGTCCAAATATGGATTGAGGCACATTAAAGGCCCAGAGCAGTCAAAATTCAGTTTTTCCTGTGTTTTAGATCATATGATGAAACTAACACTGTAAAATTGCGAAAACATTTGATCAGTGTTATTTCCTGATAGCTGCTGGTTGAAAATGCAGTCTACATAGGACTTTCCATGGTGATGTCAACATGGTTAAGAGACCAATAAGAAAGAGAGTTCCAAACCTCTCTCGACCAATAACAGCTAGTTTTTGGTTATCCCCTCCTCACTCAGACCACTCCCAGACAGTCCCTGCTAAGATCTTGTTTGAGAAGTCGTTTTTTTTGTCTCTACTTTTACCAATTTAAATAGAAATCAATTACAATAATGTACTTTATTGTTACCCAGAAATGATTTGATATTTATATACAAAATGGCTGCATTGAATTTATTTTATTTTATTTGATTGTTTATCCTTTTAATATATAAAGTAGATCCCCTTCCTTGGCTCCCACCATAGTCTGTCTTCCAGAACTGACCTGTCCACGTCACCACACTTATCATTACCTGCAACCTACTACTGTACACAACACACACACAACCAGACTTTACCCTCCCATATCATATCTTTCTCCACAGGAGCTGCATCTTGATATACTGTACTGTTGTCAAAGGTTTGCTATCTGACGTTTTGTCACCAAGGAAGCACGGAGCTGCTTGTAGATTGTAGGAATTACAAAGTAATTACAAAGGAATTACAAATCATTTGTTAAATAATACATAAGGGGAATAGAAAGTAGATATACTATATACTATACTATACTATATACTATACTGTACTATATACTATACTATATACTATACTATACCCTATACTATACTACATACTATACTGTACTATATACTATACTATATACTATACTCTACCATATACCATACTGCATACTATACTATACCCTATACTACATACTATACTCTCTACTGTACTATATACTATACACCATACTATACTATACCCTATACTATACTACATACTATACTATACTGTGCTATATACTATACTATACCACATACTATATTATATACTATACTATACTACATGCTATACTATATACTATACTGTACTATATACTATACTCTACTATATACTATACCCTACACTACATACAATACTATAATGTACTATATACTATATACTATACTATACTACATACTATACCGTACCATATACTATACTATACTATATACTCTACTCTACTATATACTATACTACATACTATACTACATACTATACTATACTACACCATACTATATACTATACTATACTATATACTATACTATACTATATACTATACTATATACTATAATATATACTATACTATACAATACTGTATACTATACAATACTATAATATATACTATACCATACACTATACTATATACTATATACTATACTATATACTATACTATATACTATACTATACAATACTATATACTATACAATACTGTAATATATACTATACAATACTATATACTATACAATACTATACTATATACTATACTATATACTGTACTATACAATACTATATACTATACAATACTATAATATATACTATATACTATACAATACTATATACTATACTATATACTATATACTATACTATATAATACTATATACTATACAATACTATACTATATACTATACTATATACTATAATATATACTATACTATATACTATAATATATACTATACTATATACTATACTATATACTATAATATATACTATACTATATACTATACTATATACTATACTATATACTATACTATATACTATACTATATACTATAATATATACTATACTATATACTATACTATATACTATACAATACTATACTATATACTATACTATATACTATAATATATACTATACTATATACTATAATATATACTATAATATATACTATACTATATACTATACTATATACTATACTATATACTATACTATATACTATACTGTATACTAAGTATATATAATACAGAATAAAACACGTGTTTGCCGAATGGCTGAAACCAAATGCAGTGAAGGACTGTGTCTTAAACATAGAAAACACAGAGTTTACCAAACCATTTAGAAACCCCTTCCTGATACCGAGTTGCCCTCAGGACAGTCCCAATTCGTCAGTGTCGAAAGCGTTCCACAGGGATGCTGGCCCATGTTGACCCCAATGTTTCCCACAGTTGTGTCAAGTTGGCTGGATATTCTTTGGGTGGTGGACCATTCTTGATACACACAGGAAGTGCTGAGGGTGAAATATCCAGCAGCGTTTCAGTTCTGGACACAAACCGGTGCGTCTGGTACCTACTACCATACCTCGTTCAACGACACTTATATATGTTACCCTTTCACTATCTGAATGGCACACATACACAATCCATGTCTCAATCGTCTCAAGGCTTAAAAATCCTTCTTTAACCCGTCTCCTCCCCTTCATCTACACTGATTAAAGTGGATTTAACAAGTGACATCAATAAGGGATCATAGATTTCACCTGGATTCACCTGGTCAGTCTGTGTCATGGAAAGAGCAGGTGTTCCTACTGTTTTGTCCACTCGGTGTATAATCTAGTCATTCTACCTCTATGTTCTCAAAGACGTTATGATTAGCTGCTCAGCTGATCTGAGATCACCTTATAACAAATGTGATTTTTAGCACTGATGAAGCTAAACATTTGAATCTTAATGAGTTTCCTCCGATGAAGTTTAAATCATGGGATTACTGGGATTAGATTAATTCAATATTTTTTAGGAGATGGAGCGAGCACTTGGTGAGAGGAGAGAGGTTTCCCAGCAGAGGAGAAGAGAGGATGTAACAGAGACAAGAGCTATGGTGAGCATGAACGTTCTCTCTCAACGGGAGATAACACGACTACCATGAAAAAAAGGTGATATGCACATCCCAAACTTTCTGGGTAAAAATATACTGTAGATAAAGAATAAAAAAGACCTGGATAAACCATGGTGTCTAGGCTATGCAGTCATGCAGGACAGCCCACAATTCCAGCCCACTACAGTCTGTCCAGGCCTTTCCTTATCAACAGACCTTTGAACCCGGTGTCGATACGCCGTGCCTCGCTGTCTCCCTGGCCTAGTCAGCAGCCAAAGTCCTCTCTGCCTCTTACACAGCCTCAGTCAGTACTCTGAGTCTATTGATCCTAAGTGCCTCTCGTTCTCACACCTTGTCAACAACAGGCACCCTGGTCCTCTCCTGTCCAGCTGTCCCAGACCTCCAGCGGAGTGTGGACGTCTTTCTCTGCCTACCAACCCCCCTTCGACTCCGTCTGCCTGGATCCAAATGTGGATGTCTTCCTCTTAGACCTACCCGTCTAGACCCCCTTCCCTCCCCCCTGTGCTGAGACTTCCTCTCTGTCTGTCTCGCCACCATGCTGCCGCGCACCTCAGCCTTCCTTCTGCTCTCTCTCTGCCTCTCCTGGGGGATGTCTGCTTCTCTGGTCAGGAACATCACTCCTGAAGAGGAAGTCCCAGAAGCAGAAACCATGTTCGGGGATGACACCGTTGCTGCTGCTACCGAGGGTGACACCGTTGCTGCTGCTGCTACCGAGCTCTTTGCTATCGCTGTAGATATCAGGGTGGAGGGGGATACCGTGGGGGCAGATAGCCTGGTTGTAGATGATACACCTACTGCTGTAGATATCAGGGTGGAGGGTGATACCGTGGGGGCAGATAGCCTGGTTGTAGATGATACACCTACTGCTGTAGATATCCGGGTGGAGGGTGATACCGTGGGGGCAGATAGCCTGGTTGTTGATGATACGCCTTTACTGCTGTAGATATCCGGGTGGAGGGTGATACCGTGGGGGTAGATAGCCTGGTTGTAGATGATACACCTACTGCTGTAGATATCCGGGTGGAGGGTGATACCGTGGGGGTAGATAGCCTGGTTGTTGATGATACGCCTACTGCTGTAGATATCCGGGTGGAGGGTGATACCGTGGGGGTAGATAGCCTGGTTGTTGATGATACACCTACTGCTGTAGATATCAGGGTGGAGGGTGATACCGTGGGGGCAGATAGCCTGGTTGTTGATGATACGCCTACTGCTGTAGATATCAGGGTGGAGGGTGATACCGTGGGGGCAGATAGCCTGGTTGTTGATGATACACCTACTGCTGTAGATATCAGGGTGGAGGGTGATACCGTGGGGGCAGATAGCCTGGTTGTTGATGATACACCTACTGCTGTAGATATCAGGGTGGAGGGTGATACCGTGGGGGCAGATAGCCTGGTTGTTGATGATACACCTACTGCTGTAGATATCAGGGTGGAGGGTGATACCGTGGGGGTAGATAGCCTGGTTGTTGAAGATACTCCTACTGCTGTAGATATCAGGGTGGAGGGTGATACCGTGGGGGTAGATAGCCTGGTTGTTGATGATACTCCTACTGCTGTAGATATCAGGGTGGAGGGTGATACTGTGGGGGCAGATAGCCTGGTTGTAGAGGATACTCCTACTGCTGTAGATATCAGGGTGGAGGGTGATACCGTGGGGGCAGATAGCCTGGTTGTTGATGATACGCCTACTGCTGTAGATATCCGGGTGGAGGGTGATACCGTGGTGGCAGATAGCCTGGTTGTTGATGATACTCCTACTGCTGTAGATATCCGGGTGGAGGGTGATACCGTGGTGGCAGATAGCCTGGTTGTTGATGATACTCCTACTGCTGTAGATATCCGGGTGGAGGGTGATACCGTGGTGGCAGATAGCCTGGTTGTTGATGATACGCCTACTGCTGTAGATATCCGGGTGGAGGGTGATACCGTGGTGGCAGATATCCTGGTTGGTGATGATACGCCTACTGCTGTAGATATCCGGGTGGAGGGTGATACCGTGGGGGCAGATAGCCTGGTTGTTGATGATACGCCTACTGCTGTAGATATCCGGGTGGAGGGTGATACCGTGGTGGCAGATAGCCTGGTTGTTGATGATACGCCTGCAGTGGAGGAACCTGTAGAAGACACCCCAGTGGCCGAAGACCTGGTGGCCGACAAGCCTGTTGCAGATACCGTTGTAGCTGAGGCATTTGTTGTCAAGGAACCAGTTGCGGACTCCCCTGTTGCTGATGCTCCGCTGGTAAACGCCCCTGTCATGGCAGATGAAGTCCCAGACACAGAGGCCCTCATGGCGGACATGCCAGTGGTGGAAGACCCTGCTTACATGGATCTGGAGACCCTTGTTAAAGAGGCCCTGATAACAGAAGCCATGATAACAGAAGCCATGATTAAAGATTTGTCTGCCCAGGTGGAGGAGGAAGACCTCGCTAAAGAGACTGAGATTCAGGACGCCATCTTGAAAGATTTGGCTGACCAGGAGGCACTAGAAAAAGCGACAGAGGCCATTGAAGAGGTAGTAGAGGCAGAGGCAGAAGCTCCAGCGGAGGATACAGCCAGCCCTGTGGTACCTGTCGTCGAAGCCCAGGAAGAGGACTCTGACTGGGGCTTGGTTTCCATCAGAGAGAGCCTCCAGGCAGCCAATGGATACTTTGACTCCCTGGTGGAATTGATGGGAGGACGCAACGGATTGTGTCAGTACAAATGCAAATACGGTAAGGATGGGAAAAGAGTTGTGTGTGTCTATCAGTGATTACAGTAACATCTCAGTATGACTCCATGGTGTTGCCATGTCAAGCCTGGCTATAGACACGTAGGGCTCGATTCAATCCGTATTTGCGGAAGTTCAGGGCTATAGCGCATTCTAGATGTAAAGATCATTTCCGATTGAGCCGACACGTCCTTTACAGACTCCGCGAAAGCGATGACATTAAACTGAAATGCAGCTATACCATTGAACTTCCACGGTGTGGACTGAACCAGAACCTAGATACTGAACCGAGCTCTGAATGTAACAGAACCTAGATACTGAATCGAGCTCTGAATGTAACAGAACCTAGATACTGAGTGTTATCCTGAATGTAACAGAACCTAGATACTGAGTGTTATCCTGAATGTAACAGAACCTAGATACTGAGTGTTATCCTGAATGTAACAGAACCTAGATACTGAGTGTTATCCTGAATGTAACAGAACCTAGATACTGAGTGTTATCCTGAATGTAACAGAACCTAGATACTGAGTGTTATCCTGAATGCAACATAACCTACATACTGAGTGTTATCCTTGTAGAGAAGCCAACTTGATTTGTTGAAGAACAGATCACACTGTACCCATCTTACACAAACACCATCGGTTAGGTCAGGGCTCTCCGATCCTGTTCCTGGAGAGATACCGCTCTGTAGGTTTACATCAGGGCTCTCCGATCCTGTTCCTGGAGAGATACCGCTCTGTAGGTTTACATCAGGGCTCTCCGATCCTGTTCCTGGAGAGATACCGTCCTGTAGGTTTTCCTGGGGCTCTCCAACCCTGTTCCTGTTCCTGGAGAGCTCTACCTGTTCCTGTAGGTTTTAACTCCAACCCTGTTCCTGGAGAGATACCCTCCTGTAGGTTTTAACTCCAACCCTGTTCCTGGAGAGTACCGTCCTGTAGGTTTTAACTCCAACCCTGTTCCTGTTCCTGGAGACTCCAACCCTGTTCCTGGAGATCCCTCCTGTAGGTTTTTAACTCCAACTGTTCCTGTTCCTGGAGAGATACCCTCCTGTAGGTTTTAACTCCAACCCTGTTCCTGGAGATCTACCCTGTAGGTTTTCCTGTAGAGTTTTAACTCCAACCCTGTTCCTGGAGAGATACCCTCCTGTAGGTTTTAACTCCAACCCTGTTCCTGGAGATCTACCCTCCTGTAGGTTTTAACTCCAACCCTGTTCCTGGAGATCTACCCTCCTGTAGGTTTTAACTCCAACCCTGTTCCTGGAGAGTTTTTAACTCCAACCCTGTTCCTACCCTCCTGTAGGTTTTAACTCCAACCCTGTTCCTGGAGAGATACCGTCCTGTAGGGGTTTTAACTAACCAACCCTGTTCCTGGAGATCTACCCTCCTGTAGGGTTTTAACTCCAACCCTGTTCCTGGAGAGATACCGTCCTGTAGGGTTTTTAACTCCAACTGTAGTTTTTAACCCAACCCTGTTCTAGATCACCTAGGTTTTCTAATAATTAGCTTGAGGTTTTAACTCCAACCCTGTTTAACCTGTAGGTTTTTAACAATTATATAGTCTCAGTGATATAGGTTTTAACTCAACCTGAGATACAGTCCAACAAATAGATCATAGTTATTACAATATGTTCCTTACAGGGTTTTAACTCCAATTCCAATATAGGTTTTAACAACCAGCATAACACAGTGAAGGTATATCCACACTAGCATAACCACAGTGAAGGTATATCCACACCAATATACCACAGTGAAGGTAATCCAACCCTGTTCCTGGAGATACCTCCTGTAGTTTTTAACTCCAACCCTGTACCACAGTGAAGGTTTATATCCACACCCAGTTCCTGGAGATACCCCAGTGTTCCTGGAGGTAGGTTTTACTCCACACTAGCATACCACAGTGTTTTTAACTCCAACCCTGTTTATATCCACACCAGCATACCCATCCTGTTCCTGGAGATCTACCCTCCACAGGTTTTAATCCAACCCTGTTCCTGGAGCATACCAACCCTGTTCCAGTGAGGTTTTAATCCAACCCTGTTCCCACAGTAGGTTTTATACTCAACCCTGCATACCAACAGTGAGATCCTGTAGGTTTTTATCCACCCTGTTCCTGGAGATCTACCCTCCTGCAGGGTTTTACTCCAACCCTGTTCCAGTGATACCCTCCTGTAGGTTTTAACTCCAACCCCTGAAGGTTCCACTAACAACCCTGTGAAGGTAGGTTTTTAACCACTGAAGGTTTTACTCCAACTACCCCCTGAAGGTTTATCCACCCTGTTCCATACCCTCCAGTGAAGGTATATTTAACTACCCACAACCCTGTTCCTACCTCCTGAAGGTTTTATCCACCCAGCATTCCTGGAGATCTACCCTCCTGAAGGTTTTAATCCAACCCTGTTCCTGGAGATACCTCCTGAAGGTATATTTAGCATACCCAACCCTGTTCCTGGAGTGAAGGTTTTAAACCCTGTTCCTGGGTGAAGGTTTTATATTCACACTAGCATACCCCAGTGAAGGTATATCCACACTAGCATACCCTGTTCCTGGAGATCTACCTCCTGAAGGTATATCCACCTAGATACCCCCTGTGGTTTTCCACACTCCAACCCTGTTCCAGTGAAGGATATCCACACTAGCATACTCCAGTGAAGGTATATTCACACCAACCCTGTTCCTGGATATCTACCCTCCTGTAGGTTTTAACTCCAACCCTGTGAAGAGATATCACACTAACGTACCCCAGTGAAGGTTTTATATCCAACCCTGTTACCCAGTGAAGGTATATCCACACTAGCATACTCCCCTAGTGAAGGATCACCCTCCTGAAGGTATATCCAACCCTGTTCCAGTGAAGTATATTCACACTAGCATACCCCAGTGTTTTAACTCCAACCCTGTTCCTGAGACCCTCCAGTGAAGGTTTTAACTCCAACCCAGTTCCTGGTATATCTACCAGCATCCAGTGAAGGTATATCCACACTAGCATACCCAGTGAAGGTTCCACCAGAGATACCCCCTGTAGGGGTTTTCCAACCCTGTTCCATACCCAGTCCTGTAGGTTATATCCACACCCACCCTGTTCCAGTGAAGGATATCCACACTAGCATCCAGTGAAGGTATAACTCCAACCCTGTTCCTAGTCCAGTGAAGGTTTTATCCACCCTGTTCCTGAGTATATCTACCCTCCAGTGAAGGTATTCCACACTAGCATACCACAGTGAAGGTATATCCACACTAATACCTCCAGTGAAGGTTTTCCACACCAGCATACTCCAGTGAAGGTATATCACCTGCTTCTACAGTGAATTTATATCCACACCAGCATACCTAGTGAAGGTATATCCACATAACATATACCCAGTGAAGGTATATCCACACCAGCATACAGTACAAATAGATCAGCATATTGAAGGTATATCCACACCAATATGGCTTACAGGGTACATTCCAATATATACACCAGCATACCACAGTGAAGGTATATCAACACTAACTTACCACAGTGAAGGTATATCAACACTAACTTACCACAGTGAAGGTATATCAACACTAACTTACCACAGTGAAGGTATATCCACACTAACTTACCACAGTGAAGGTATATCCACACTAGCATACTCCAGTGAAGGTATATTCACACTAGCATAACCTAGTGAAGGTATATCCACACTAGCATACCACAGTGAAGGTATATCCACACCAGCATACCACAGTGAAGGTATATTCACACTAGCATACCCCAGTGAAGGTATATCCACACTAGCATACCACAGTGAAGGTATATCCACACCAGCATACCCCAGTGAAGGTATATCCACACCAGCATACCACAGTGAATTTATATCCACACCAGCATACCCCAGTGAAGGTATATCCACACCAGCATAACCTAGTGAAGGTATATCCACACTAGCATACCACAGTGAAGGTATATCCACACTAGCATACCACAGTGAAGGTATATCCACACCAGCATACCACAGTGAAGGTATATTCACACTAGCATACCCCAGTGAAGGTATATCCACACTAGCATACCACAGTGAAGGTATATCCACACCAGCATACCACAGTGAAGGTATATTCACACTAGCATACCCCAGTGAAGGTATATCCACACTGCGTCATTCTAAGTATGTGCTCGTATATAATGACACCACGTCCGTGCTACATTCCAGTATCCACACTAGCCCACTATATCGCTCCATACTTTGTACAGTAGTATCATATGATTGCATGGACACTGGAACAGCGAAAACCTATAGATCTATACAGGAGCTACTACTAGGTCCCTGTCATGTTCTATATAAACAGTGAGGCAAAAAAGTATTTAGTCAGCCACCAATTGTGCAAGTTCTCCCACTTAAAAAGATGAGAGAGGCCTGTAATTAACATCATAGGTACACTTCAACTATGACAGACAAAATTAGATTTTTTTTTCTCCAGAAAAAATTTAATGAATTTATTTGCAAATTATGGTGGAAAATAAGTATTTGGTCAATAACAAAAGTTTATCTCAATACTTTGTTATATACCCTTTGTTGGCAATGACAGAGGTCAAGTCTTCACAAGGTTTTCACACACTGTTGCTGGTATTTTGGCCCATTCCTCCATGCAGATCTCCTCTAGAGCAGTGATGTTTTGGAGCTGTTGCTGGGCAACACGGACTTTCAACTCCCTCCAAAGATTTTCTATGGGGTTGAGATCTGGAGACTGGCTAGGCCTTTATGGTTCCAGGTAGAACCCTTTTTGGTTCCAGGGAGAACCCTTTTGGGTTCCATGTGCATTGGAACCCTCTGTGGAAGGGGGTCCTACAGGAAAACACAAAGGGGTTCTACCTGGAACCATAAAGGGTTCTACCTGGAACCATAAAGGGTTCCCCAAAGGGCAGAAAAAACATGTTAGGTTCTAGATAGCACCTTTTTTTCAGTTTCGGTTCTTGTCAATAAACTTCACAATTGGGGGTTGAATGTTCAATTGGTGCTGATTGATAACAACCTATTGATCAATCTGTGGACCTACATCATTAACTGTAAATGGGTCTGAATTAGAGTTGTTCACCTTTCCTTCTCAGGTAAGACACCTGTGCATCGCATTGGTTATGTGACCCCAGAGCCCAATGGTTGCAGCTCCGACCTCCTAGGATTCCAGGTACCAGATAGTGTATGTTTTAACTATCACTAACTGTAGACAGCGTATGATACTGTACTAATACCCGACACCTAAACCGCAGACTGTTTTCTCACACAATACATACTGTACTTAAAGGGCCCTTATATAGCGCCCTCTGTGGAAAGGGTTCTACACTGAACCCAAAAGGGTTCTACACGGAACTCAAAAGGGTTCTACCTGGAACCAAATAGTGTTTTTCAAAGGGTTCTCCTATTGGGACAGCTGAAGTCATTTTAGGTTCTAGAAAGCACCTTTTTTGTGTGTGAGTGTATATAAATCCTATGTTATGTTAACTTATAACCTGTATATCTTTCTGTATTTTTGTTATTGTCCCAACACAGTTTGTCATGGGCATCCCAGCCATGACTCAGTGCTGTAACCAGCTGGACAGTTGCTATGACACCTGTGGCTCCGACAAAAACCGCTGTGACTCCAAGTACCGCTTGTGTCTCCACGCTATTTGCTCTGACCTGAAGAAGAGCCTGGGGCTTGTGTCAAAGGTCAAAGGTGAGATAGCTACTGAATTATACTCTGTAACACTTGACCGTAGACGCAGTGCTTCGTTTGAGCCGGATCCTACCACAGCTACTTAACAACAGCAACAAAAAAATGACCTAGCTGTGGATTGTGTGTATGCCAATACCCAGGCAACAAAATGACCTAGCTGTGGATTGTGTGTATGCCAATACCCAGAATCTGTCTGCTATAGGTCGAATCTGTCTGCTATAGGTCGAATCTGTCTGCTATAGGTCGAATCTGTCTGCTATAGGTCGAATCTGTCTGCTATAGGTCAAATCTGTCTGCTATAGGTCAAATCTGTCTGCTATAGGTTGAATCTGTCTGCTATAGGTCGAATCTGTCTGCTATAGGTCGAATCTGTCTGCTATAGGTCGAATCTGTCTGCTATAGGTCAAATCTGTCTGCTATAGGTCGAATCTGTCTGCTATAGGTCGAATCTGTCTGCTATAGGTCGAATCTGTCTGCTATAGGTCAAATCTGTCTGCTATAGGTCAAATCTGTCTGAAAATAGGTCAAATCTCTCTGCTATAGGTCGAATCTGTCTGCTATAGGTCAAATCTGTCTGCTATAGGTCGAATCTGTCTGCTATAGGTGGAATCTGTCTGAAAATAGGTCAAATCTCTCTGCTATAGGTTGAATCTGTCTGCTATAGGTCGAATCTGTCTGCTATAGGTCGAATCTGTCTGCTATAGGTCGAATCTGTCTGCTATAGGTCAAATCTGTCTGCTATAGGTTGAATCTGTCTGCTATAGGTCGAATCGGTCTGCTATAGGTGGAATCTGTCTGCTATAGGCTAACAAAATATTTCACAAAGTAAAACAAGAGTGAGATGTAGGAGTTTGGCAAGAACACGCCGGCGAATGAGCTGCGGATAATTATTTTTTAGGACTATAATTTCCTCCTCATATACCGTAGCCTACAATAGGTGTCTCCACACACCTTGGCCTAGGTAGACTATTGATGGATTCAAGACAAGGTGGTGTTTATGTATCTCAGATTCTCAGTTTGTCATAGTAGCCTGTCATTTTGATCATATGTGCAGTATTCTTTTTTTCTTTTATTCTGCCAAAGCCTCCAGTCGTGTAAAATTATGTAGAATTGCAAATTCTTATTTGTTCCTAGGCCGCCATTGAAAATAAGAATTTGTTCTTAACTGACTTGCCTAGTTAAATAAAGGTTAAATAAATTCTTTGTGTTGTTGTTTGTTTCGTGTGTTCCAATTTTCCCAGAAGCGGTTAGAATCTATGACATTGAGCTGATTTCTGACATGCTGTTCCATCTTTTCGCGTAGTGTATTGTTTGAGTGATTCACCATAGTGAAGGCGTAGACTCAGGTTTTCTGGGTCTCTATGTTGTTGGTTGGACAGGTTTCTCAATTTCTTTCTGAGATTTTTGCATTCTTCATCAAACCATTTATCATTGTTGTTCATATTCTTTAGGTTGTCTGCTTTAAATATTTAGATTGGATAGGGAAGCTGAAAGGTCAAATATACTGTTAGGCTTTCTACTGCCAAGTGGGCTGACTGTGAACGCTCTGAGACACTCTGGGTTGAGGTCAGTGATAAAGTAGTCTACAGTACTACTGCCAAGAGATGAGCTATAGGTGTACCTACCATAGGAGTCCCCTCGAAGCCTACCATTGACTATGTACATACCCAGCATGCAACAGAGCTATAGGTGTACCTACCATAGGAGTCTCCTCGAAGCCTACCATTGACTATGTACATACCCAGCATGCAACAGAGAAGCCTACCATAGGAGTCTTGACTACCATTGACTATGTACATACCCAGCATGCAACAGAGCTATAGGTGTACCTACCATAGGAGTCTCCTTGAAGCCTACCATTGACTATGTACAGACCCAGGATGTAACAGAGCTATAGGTGTACCTACCATAGGAGTCTCCTCGAAGCCTACCATTGACTATGTACATACCCAGCATGCAACAGAGCTATAGGTGTACCTACCATAGGAGTCTCCTCGAAGCCTACCATTGACTATGTACAGACCCAGCGTGCAACAGAGCTGTAGGTGTACCTACCATTGTAGTCCCCTTGAAGCCTACCATTGACTATGTACAGACCCAGGATGTAACCGAGCTATAGGTGTACCTACCATAGGAGTCTCCTCGAAGCCTACCATTGACTATGTACATACCCAGGATGCATAACGAAGATTGACTAGGTGTACCTACCATAGGAGTCTCCTCAAAGCCTACCATTGACTATGTACAGACCCAGGATGTAACCGAGCTATAGGTGTACCTACCATAGGAGTCTCCTCGAAGCCTACCATTGACTATGTACATACCCAGGATGCAACAGAGCTGCAGGAGTTGTGAACCGTTTTTTGTTGGTTATGTTGTCGTAGTTGTGTCTAGGGGGGAGGTTTTGTTGGTTATGTTGTCGTAGTTGTGCCTATGGGGGAGGTTTTGTTGGTTATGTTGTCGTAGTTGTGCCTAGGGGGAGGTTTTGTTTGGTTATGTTGTCGTAGTTGTGCCGGGGGAGGGAGGTTTTTGTGTGGTTATGTTGTTTGTAGTTGTGCCTAGGGGGAGGTTTTGTTGGTTATGTTGTCGTAGTTGTGCCTAGGGGGAGGTTTTGTTGGTTATGTTGTCGTAGTTGTGCCTAGGGGGAGGTTTTGTTGGTTATGTTGTCGTAGTTGTGCCTAGTTGTGGGGGAGGTTTTGTTGGTTATGTTGTCGTAGTTGTGCCTAGGGGGGAGGTTTTGTTGGTTATGTTGTCGTAGTTGTGCCTATGGGGGGCATATGTGGGAGGGAATGCTGTCACCTCCAGGCAGGTGTTTGTCCCCCTGTGTGCTGAAGGTGTCAGGTTCTTGTCCAGTTCTAGAATTTAGGTCGCCACAAACTAGTTCATGTCCCTGGGCCTGAATATGGTTGATCTCCCGGTCTAGGATGGAGTAGCTGTTAAAGTAGGGGGATATAGATATAGGTGGCCATTTTTCCCTGTTGAGATTATTTCCTGACTCATTTCTAGTAAAGGCTGCTCAAGTTCAGGGTGGAGTGGTGGGCCAGGTAGACATTAGGTTTTGAGGCACAGTCTCAGGAAATACTTGGATTCACCCGCTGTATTGTGACAGAATGATAGTCTTTTGGTGGTAGCAGGGTGGAGGTAACCACTTGTGCGTTGGGGAAAGTGGAAGAAGCTGTTTCAATCACTCTCTTGAGTGCTGTTGCCAGCCTTTCCTGCTGTGCCCTCAGATCATTTGTGCCCATGTGAATGATGATGTGGCTGGGGGTCCCTAGTCTGTCCTCTGACAACAGCTCCAGGATATGCCTAGTGTTTGTCCTCTGTCAACAGCTCCAGGACATGCCTAGTGTTTGGGCACCAGAGTTTAGCCACTGTGTTTAGGCAAAAGTTTAGTTTAGGTCTGTTAGGAGGGGTGGGGTCTGTTAGGGGGGTGGGGTCTGTTAGGAGGGGGTGGGGTCTGTTAGGAGGGGGTGGGGTCTGTTAGGAAGTGGTGGAGTCTGTTAGGAGGGGCTGGGGTCTGTTAGGAGGGGTGGGTTTTGTTAAGGGGGTGGGGTCTGTTAGGGGGTGGAGTCTGTTAGGAGTGGGTGGGGTCTGTTAGGAGGGGGTGGGGTCTGATAGGAGGGGGTGGGGTCTGTTAGGAGGGGCTGGGGTCTGTTAGGAGGGGTGGGGTCTGTTAGGAGGGGTCTGTTGGGTTGGTGGGTCCTGTGTTGTCTGTCACATTGTGGTGTTGAGGTTGTGGTCTGGGTCTGAGGTGGGCTGTTGGGAGGGGGTGGGGTCTGTTAGGAGGGGGTGGGGTCTGTTAGAGGGGGTGGGGTCTGTTAGGAGGGGTGGGGTCTGTTAGGAGGGGGTGGGGTCTGTTAGGATGGGGTGGGGTCTGTTAGGAGGGGTGGGGTCTGTTAGGAGGGGGTGGGGTCTGTTGGGTTGGTGGGTCCTGTGGTGTCTGTCCCACTGTGGTGTTGAGGCTGTGGTCCGGGTCTGAGGTGGGCTGTTCTGCTGGCTTGTCTGGGGGAGAGTCCTGCTCTCTGTCACACCTCAGCTTTCTGACCTCGTCCTTCACTGCTGTTAGCTGTTCCATGTGTTCCTCTCCCTCCTCCTTCAGTGCTGTTAGCTGTTCCATGAGTTCCTCTCCCTCCCCCTATCAATTTTTTTCTTTATATTCCTTGGAAGTAAGAATCCATTCAGGTAATTTAGTCCAAAAGGTTTTAGGTAAGCGAGTCTTAAGGAATTTAGATTTGCTGGTTTTAATTTTGAGGTTAGTATCCTGTATAACTCCTTGCGAAAATAATCCAAGTTTATCTACATTTCCTCCCTCCCTCCCTCCCTCCCTCCCCCCCTCCCTCCCTCCCTCCCTCCCTCCCTCCCTCCCTCCCTCCCTCCCTCCCTCCCTCCCTCCCTCCCTCCCTCCCTCCCTCCCTCCCTACCTACCTACCTACCTACCTACCTACCTACCTACCTACCTACCTACATCCCTCCCTCAACCCTAATCCTCTGTCTCTCTCTCTCCCCCTCCCAGCCTGTGAGACCGTAGCAGATACTCTGTACAACACAGTGTGGACGCTGGGCTGCAGATCCTTCATGAACAGCCAGAGGGAAGCATGTCACTGTGAGAGAGAGGAGAGGGACGAGCTGTAGATGACACTACACAACACCTCCCAGCCCCAGACCAAACTGGGGCACTACACTACTCAACTCGAGAGAAAGCTGGGAGGAGAGGGACGAGCTGTAGAGGACACTACACAACACCTCCCAGCCCCAGACCAAACTGGGGCACTACACTACTCAACTCGAGAGAAAGCTGGGAGGAGAGGGACGAGCTGTAGAGGACAGGCTGGGACACTACACTACACTACTCAGCACTACACTACACAACACTACCCAGCACTAGACCAACCTGGGACACTACACTACACTACCCAGCACTAGACCAACCTGGAACACTACACTACACTACCCAGCACTAGACCAACCTTGGACACTGCACTAGACCAACCTTGGACACTACACTAGATCAACCTGGGACACTACACTACACTACCCAGCACTAGACCAACCTGGGACACTACACTACACTACCCAGCACTAGACCAACCTTGGACACTACACTACACTAGATCAACCTGGGACACTGCACTAAGACCAACCTGGGACACTACACCACACTACCCAGCACTAGACCAAACTTGGACACTACACTACACTACCCAGCACTAGACCAACCTGGGACACTACACAACACTACCCAGCACTTGACCAACCTGGGACACTACACTACCCAGCACTAGACCAACCTAGGACACTACACTACACTACCCAGCACTAGACCAACCTGGGACACTACACTACCCAGCACTAGACCAACCTAGGACACTACAGTACACTACCCAGCACTAGACCAACCTGGGAAGAGAGGGACTACACTACACTACACTAATACAAGACCAACCTGGGAAGAGAGGGACTAGCTGTAGAGGACATACACTACACTACACTACCGAACACTAGACCAACCTGGGAAGAGAGGGACGAGCTGTAGAGGACCAACCTGGGAAGCGAGGGACGAGCTGTAGAGGACCAACCTGGGAAGCGAGGGACAAGCTGTAGAGGACCAACCTGGGAAGCGAGGGACAAGCTGTAGAGGACCAACCTGGGAAGCGAGGGACTGTAGAGGACCAACCTGGGAAGCGAGGGACGAGCTCTAGAGGACCAACCTGGGAAGAGAGGGACAAGCTCTAGAGGACCAACCTGGGAAGAGAGGGACAAGCTCTAGAGGACCAACCTGGGAAGAGAGGACTGTAGAGGACCAACCTGGGAAGCGAGGGACAAGCTCTAGAGGACCAACCTGGGAAGAGAGGGACAAGCTGTAGAGGACCAACCTGGGAAGAGAGGGACAAGCTGTAGAGGACCAACCTGGGAAGCGAGGGACAAGCTCTAGAGGACCAACCTGGGAAGAGAGGGACAAGCTGTAGAGGACCAACCTGGGAAGAGAGGGACAAGCTCTAGAGGACCAACCTGGGAAGAGAGGGACAAGCTGTAGAGGACCAACCTGGGAAGAGAGGGACAAGCTGTAGAGGACCAACCTGGGAAGAGAGGGACAAGCTGTAGAGGACATGCATGTACATAGAACAATATCCTCTTTCAAGAATCATCAATGGAAAGAAGAAGCCAACAGTCACTTCATTCAGTTGACCTTCAAGTCAACATGGATTCACACAATATAGCCACTCCTATTTGTCATATCTTTAATCTGAGTCTGGAGGGAAAATAATTGTCCTTAGAACTGGAGGGAAACCAAAGTAATTCCGGTACCCAAGAATGGAAAAGCACCCTTTACTGGTTCTAATAGCTGACCAATCAGCTTGCTGCCGACTCTTAGCAAACTTAATTTAAAAAAAATTGTGATTGACCAGAAACAATGCTATTTCTCTGTAAACAAATCAACAGCAGACTTTCAGCATGCTTATAGAGAAGGGCACGCAACATGTACAGTACTGCACTGACACAAATGACTGATGATTGGTTGAAAGAAAAGGAAAAAAAATATGTATAACAAGAAAATTGTGGGAGCTGTATTGTTAGATTTCAGTGCAGCCTTTGATATTATTGACCATGTCTTGTTATTGAAAAAACGTAGGTGGCAGAGGCTTTTCAACCATATCGTGGATTCAGAGTGATCAATCTAATAGAACACAAAGGCTTTTCTTTAATGGAAGCTTCTCTAATGTCAAACATGTAAAGTGTGGTGTACCGCAGGGCAGCTCTCTAGGCCCTCTACTCTTTTTACATCAACAGATGTCAGAAAGTGCTATACAGAAACCCAGACTAAATGACTGACCACGAGTCTTAAGTAAAGCATGTGTGTCTATGTGTGCTGATGATTCAACACTATACATGTCAGCAACCACGGCTAATGAAATCACTGCAACACTTAACAAAGAGTTGCAGTCAGTTTTAGAATGGGTGGCCAGTAATACATTAGTCCTGAGTATCTCTACAACTAAAAGCATTGTATTTGATACAAATTATTCCCTAAGTTCAAAACCTCAGCTGAGTCTTATAATGAATCAATTGGCTGTTGAGCAAGATGAGGAGACTAAATTACTTGGATTGTAAACTGTCATGGTCAAAACCTATTCATTCAATGGTTGTAAAGACGGGGAGAGGTCTGTCCTTGATTTAAACCTAGATTCAGTCAGATCAATCGTTAACCAACGATAGCAGACACATGCATAGCGGCTGTTATGGCGGTATCTGAGGTGGAACTGCGTTGGAGCCGTCAAATCGGTGAGCAGTTGCACATGTGATCATTGTCATGAAGCAACACCCGCTTCACTAGAAGCCACACCCTCCCCACTAGAAGCCACACCCTCCTCACTCGAAGCCACACCCTCCTCACTTGCGTTAGAAGTTCAGAATGTGTTGGCTACATAGAAATAATTACGCATTAAACAAAATAATAAGGATTTCTATTATCAAGGTGTAGATTACATATCACATTGCAGTGTTCCCACTTGTTAACAAATGGGATTTCGGTTAATGCAACTCCATGCAGCCAATGGCAATATCCACTTTCGTTATAATGCCGGGAGCCACTTGTGGATTTAACAGCTCAGTTCCACCTCGGACACCATCAAAATAACAGTTATGAAGATGTTGAGTAGAGCCCAAAGAGGTGTTGACCAAATTGTTTGCGTAGTCAACTTACACACAGCTCTGACACACACACTTATCACACCAGACATGCCACCAGGGGTCTTTTCACAGTCCCCAAATCCCCAATGAATTCAAGAAAACGTACAGTATTATATAGAGCCATGATTGGAAATGGAAATCCCTTTCATCTCAGATTGCTTAAGTGAACAGCAAACCTGGCTTTAAGAAACACAATGCCTCTCCCCTATTTAACCTAAATATGCGTATGTACTGATAGATGCTACTGAATTTATATGTAATATATGAAAATGTAAATGATAAATGCAGGACTAGAATAATTGGTCTCTCTGTGTTTTTTCCTCAGTATTGAGTCAGTACAGAACATTTTACTTATACTTTACTTGTTTTAAATGTATGTAGTTCTGTCCTTGAGCTGTTCTTGTCTATTAATGTTGATTGGCTGATTCTACAGTATGTTGTCAATGATTGGCTGATTCTACAGTATGTTGTCAATGATTGGCTGATTCTACAGTATGTTGTCAATGATTGGCTGATTCTACAGTATGTTGTTAATGATTGGCTGATTCTACAGTATGTTGTTAATGATTGGTTGATTCTACAGTATGTTGTTAATGATTGGCTGATTCTACAGTGCAGAAATAAGTGTTTTGCAGAAATACAGTCAGTGTTTATTTAGTGTTTAGTGTTTTAATGTAAGTTATTTTGTGTGTTGCTGTCCATTGACTGATTGGGGATATCAGGCTATGTTGTTATTTTTATATGAATAAATGAATAACTAATTGTAATCCAGTTGATGTGATATGTGTACTTATTAAGGTAGGGAGGTGATGCACAGTGGTGATGTCTAGTCACAATACACTACTAATGTTTTCAGTTACTACTCTTCAGGGTTTTGTATAGCCAGTTATACATGTTATTTATTAGCCTGGGTGCCATTCTGTATAGCCAGTTATACATGTTATTTATTAGCCTGGGTGCCAGTCTGTATAGCCTGTTATACATGTTATTTATTAGCCTGGGTGCCAGTCTGTATAGCCAGTTATACATGTTATTTATTAGCCTGGGTGCCAGTCTGTATAGCCTGTTATACATGTTATTTATTAGCCTGGGTGCCAGTCTGTATAGCCAGTTATACATGTTATTTATTAGCCTGGGTGCCAGTCTGTATAGCCTGTTATACATGTTATTTATTAGCCTGGGTGCCAGTCTGTATAGCCTGTTATACATGTTATTTATTAGCCTGGGTGCCAGTCTGTATAGCCAGTTATACATGTTATTTATTAGCCTGGGTGCCAGTCTGTATAGCCTGTTATACATGTTATTTATTAGCCTGGGTGCCAGCTGTATAGCCAGTTATACATGTTATTTATTAGCCTGGGTGCCAGTCTGTATAGCCTGTTATACATGTTATTTATTAGCCTGGGTGCCAGTCTGTATAGCCAGTTATACATGTTATTTATTAGCCTGGGTGCAAGTCTGTATAGCCAGTTATACATGTTATTTATTAGCCTGGGTGCCAGTCTGTATAGCCAGTTATACATGTTATTTATTAGCCTGGGTGCCAGTCTGTATAGCCTGTTATACATGTTATTTATTAGCCTGGGTGCCAGTCTGTATAGCCAGTTATACATGTTATTTATTAGCCTGGGTGCCATTCTGTATAGCCAGTTATACATGTTATTTATTAGCCTGGGTGCCAGTCTGTATAGCCAGTTATACATGTTATTTATTAGCCTGGGTGCCATTCTGTATAGCCAGTTATACATGTTATTTATTAGCCTGGGTGCCAGTCTGTATAGCCAGTCTGTTTCTGGTCTCTTGTCAACTCCTTATGAAATTAGCCAGCCAGTCATGACCATTCCCTAAGGAGTTGGCAAATAGAGCAAAAACAGATGGGATCCAGGCTAGCGCTCCATTTGTTGGTAGTGTAAATGACACTATGTTTGTTATCAATCTCCCTCTTACATACATATACTTACACACCAGTACATTGACGTGAAATATGAAATATAAACCACTTTCATAAATATACATGAATCTGTAAGCAAGTCATCAGGGGTGACAAAATGCCTCCTGCAACACTCGCTGACCTACTACTGAATCAATCGTCTTGAGGTACGAGTGACACGGTGAAAACTGCAGCACTCGACTCCTCAAATGATTTCTAATAGAACTGCCAATCACTTTAACGGTGAGCAGATTGTGCTGGAGGGCAAATCGGCTAAAATATAGACATGTGTCCTAAAGGGATCCCTATTCCCTATGGGCTCTGGTCTAATGTAGTGCACTATATAGGGAATAGGGCTCTGGTCTATAGTAGTGCACTATATAGGGAATAGGGCTCTGGTCTAAAGTAGTGCACTATATAGGGAATAGGGCCCTGGTCTAAAGTAGTGCACTATATAGGGAATAGGGCCCTGGTCTAAAGTAGTGCACTATATAGGGAATAGGGTTCTGGTCTAAAGTAGTGCACTATATAGGGAATAGGGCTCTGGTCTAAAGTAGTGCGCTATATAGGGAATAGGGCCCTGGTCTAAAGTAGTGCACTATATAGGGAATAGGGCTCTGGTCTAAAGTAGTGCACTATATAGGGAATAGGGTTCTGGTCTAAAGTAGTGCACTATATAGGGAATAGGGTTCTGGTCTAAAGTAGTGCACTATATAGGGAATAGGGTTCTGGTCTAAAGTAGTGCACTATATAGGGAATAGGGCTCTGGTCTAAAGTAGTGTACTATATAGGGAATAGGGCTCTGGTCTATAGTAGTGTACTATATAGGGAATAGGGTGCCATAGGGCTCTGGTCTATAGTAGTGTACTATATAGGAAATAGGGCTCTGGTCTAAAGTAGTGCACTATATAGGGAATAGGGTTCTGGTCTATAGTAGTGTACTATATAGGGAATAGGGTGCCATAGGGCTCTGGTCTATAGTAGTGTACTATATAGGGAATAGGGTGCCATAGGGCTCTGGTCTATAGTAGTGTACTATATAGGGAATAGGGCCCTGGTCTATAGTAGTGTACTATATAGGGAATAGGGTTCTGGTCTATAGTAGTGTACTATAGGGAATAGGGAATAGGGCTCTGGTCTATAGTAGTGTACTATATAGGGAATAGGGCTCTGGTCTATAGTAGTGTACTATATAGGGAATAGGTGCCATAGGGCTCTGGTCTATAGTAGTGTACTATATAGGGAATAGGGCTCTGGTCTATAGTAGTGTACTATATAGGGAATAGGGCCCTGGTCTATAGTAGTGTACTATATAGGGAATAGGGTTCTGGTCTATAGTAGTGTACTATATAGGGAATAGGGCTCTGGTCTATAGTAGTGTACTATATAGGGAATAGGGCTCTGGTCTATAGTAGTGTACTATATAGGGAATAGGTGCCATAGGGCTCTGGTCTATAGTAGTGTACTATATAGGGAATAGGGCTCTGGTCTATAGTAGTGTACTATATAGGGAATAGGGCTCTGGTCTATAGTAGTGTACTATATAGGGAATAGGGCTCTGGTCTATAGTAGTGTACTATATAGGGAATAGGGTGCCATAGGGCTCTGGTCTATAGTAGTGTACTATATAGGGAATAGGGCTCTGGTCTATAGTAGTGTACTATATAGGGAATAGGGCCCTGGTCTAAAGTAGTGCACTATATAGGGAATAGGGCTCTGGTCTAAAGTAGTGCACTATATAGGGAATAGGGTTCTGGTCTAAAGTAGTGTACTATATAGGGAATAGGGTTCTGGTCTAAAGTAGTGCACTATATAGGGAATAGGGTTCTGGTCTAAAGTAAGTGCACTATATAGGGAATAGGGCTCTGGTCTAAAGTGTAGTGTACTATATAGGGAGCTCTGGTCTATAGTAGTGTACTATATAGGGAATAGGGTGCCATAGGGCTCTGGTCTATAGTAGTGTACTATATAGGAAATAGGGCTCTGGTCAAAGTAGTGAAAACTATATGGGAATAGGGTTCTGGTCTATAGTATTTACTATATAGTCATTTTATGCCATAGGGCTCTGGTCTATAGTAGGTGTAATATTTAGGGAATGGGTGCCATAGGGCTCTGGTCTATAGTAGTGTACTATATAGGAATAGGGCCCTGGTCTATAGTAGTGTACTATATGGGGGAATAGGGTTCTGGTCTATAGTAGTGTACTATGGGAATAGGGCTCTGGTCTATAGTAGTGTACTATATAGGGAATAGGGCTCTGGTCTATAGTAGTGTACTATATAGGGAATAGGGTGCCATAGGGCTCTGGTCTACAGTAGTGTACTATATAGGGAATAGGGCTCTGGTCTATAGTAGTGTACTATATAGGGAATAGGGCCCTGGTCTATATAGGGCTCTGGTATAGTAGTGTACTATATAGGGAATAGGGTTCTGGTCTATAGTAGTGTACTATATAGGAATAGGGCTCTGGTCTATAGTAGTGTACTATATAGGGAATAGGGCTCTGGTCTATAGTAGTGTACTATATAGGGAATAGGGTGCCATAGGGCTCTGGTCTATAGTAGTGTACAAATAGGGAATAGGGCTCTTTATAGTTGTACTATATATGGAATAGGGCTCTGGTCTATAGTAGTGTACTATATAGGGAATAGGGCTCTGGTCTATAGTAGTGTACTATATAGGGAATAGGGTGCCATAGGGCTCTGGTCTATAGTAGTGTACTATATAGGGAATAGGGCTCTGGTCTATAGTAGTGTACTATATAGGGAATAGGGCCCTGGTCTATAGTAGTGTACTATATAGGGAATAGGGTTCTGGTCTATAGTAGTGTACTATATAGGGAATAGGGCTCTGGTCTATAGTAGTGTACTATATAGGGAATAGGGCTCTGGTCTATAGTAGTGTACTATATAGGGAATAGGGTGCCATAGGGCTCTGGTCTATAGTAGTGTACTATATAGGGAATAGGGCTCTGGTCTATAGTAGTGTACTATATAGGGAATAGGGCCCTGGTTATAGTAGTGTACTATATAGGGAATCATTGCCATAGGGCTCTGGTCTATAGTAGTGTAAATGGCTGGGAATAGGGCTCTGGTCTATAGTAGTGTACTATATAGGGAATAGGGTGCCATAGGGCTCTGGTCTAAAGTAGTGTACTATATAGGGAATAGGGTGCCATAGGGCTCTGGTCCAAAGTAGTGTACTATATAGGGAATAGGGTGCCATAGGGCTCTGGTCTAAAGTGATGATACTTTATAGGGAATAGGGTGCCATAGGGCTCTGGTCTAAAGTAGTGTACTATATAGGGAATAGGGTGCCATAGGGCTCTGGTCTATAGTAGTGTACTATATAGGGAATAGGGTGCCATAGGGCTCTGGTCTAAAGTAGTGTACTATATAGGGAATAGGGTGCCATATGGAATGTAATCCTATGTAAATGTGGATGTACAGTCAGGTCCAGAATGATTGGCACCCATGACAAAGATGAGCAACAAATACTAACTATACTGTTTACAAAATGTGGAAACAGTCAAGAGGTCTGAAAACCTTCTGATTGTAGCTGAGTGTTTGCATTATTTAAACTATACTGTCATTTTATCCTCTCATCTTTATAAAAGGTGTCAATATTTATGGACATGACTGAATT
The DNA here is from genome assembly GCF_018296145.1 of Oncorhynchus tshawytscha. Classification (NCBI taxonomy): domain Eukaryota; kingdom Metazoa; phylum Chordata; class Actinopteri; order Salmoniformes; family Salmonidae; genus Oncorhynchus; species Oncorhynchus tshawytscha. The sequence goes on from NC_056453.1 coordinate 44,251,674, forward strand.
GACCAGATTCTAGTCAACCACAGCACTGTGAGACAGGGTGACTGACACTGGGGAGTTAGAGGATATCTAGTCAACCACAGCACTGTGAGACAGGGCTCTGGACAACAGTAGTGCACTATATAGGGCTCTGGTCAACAGTAGTGTACTATATAGGGCTCTGGACAACAGTAGTGCACTATATAGGGCTCTGGTCAACAGTAGTGTACTATATAGGACTCTGGACAACAGTAGTGCACTATATAGGGCTCTGGACAACAGTAGTGCACTATATAGGGCTCTGGTCAACAGTAGTGTACTATATAGGACTCTGGTCAACAGTAGTGCACTATATAGGGCTCTGGTCAACAGTAGTGTACTATATAGGGCTCTGGTCAACAGTAGTGTATTATATAGGGCCCTGATCAACAGTAGTGCATTATATAGGGCTCTGGTCAACAGTAGTGTATTATATAGGACTCTGGTCAACAGTAGTGTATTATATAGGGCTCTGGTCAACAGTAAAAATCAAATCAAATCAAATTTTATTTGTCACATACACATGGTTAGCAGATGTTAATGCGAGTGTAGCGAAATGCTTGTGCTTCTAGTTCCGACAATGCAGTAATAACCAACAAGTAATCTAACTAACAATTCCAAAAAAGCTACTGTCTTATACACAGTGTAAGGGGATAAAGAATATGTACATAAGGATATATGAATGAGTGATGGTACAGAGCAGCATAGGCAAGATACAGTAGATGATATCGAGTACAGTATATACATATGAGATGAGTATGTAAACCAAGTGGCATAGTTAAAGTGGCTAGTGGTACATGTATTACATAAGGATGCAGTCGATGATATAGAGTACAGTATCTACGTATGCGTATGAGATGAATAATGTAGGGTAAGTAACATTATATAAGGTAGCATTGTTTAAAGTGGCTAGTGATATATTTACATAATTTCCCATCAATTTTCATTATTAAAGTGGCTGGAGTTGAGTCAGTGTCAGTGTCAGTGTGTTGGCAGCAGCCACTCAATGTTAGTGGTGGCTGTTTAACAGTCTGATGGCCTTGAGATAGAAGCTCTATATTTTCAGTCTCTCGGTCCCAGCTTTGATGCACCTGTACTGACCTCGCCTTCTGGATGACAGCGGGGTGAACAGGCAGTGGCTCGGGTGGTTGATGTCCTTGATGATCTTTATGGCCTTCCTGTAGCATCGGGTGGTGTAGGTGTCCTGGAGGGCAGGTAGTTTGCCCCCGGTGATGCGTTGTGCAGACCTCACTACCCTCTGGAGAGTCTTACGGTTGAGGGCGGTGCAGTTGCCATACCAGGCGGTGATACAGCCCGCCAGGATGCTCTCGATTGTGCATCTGTAGAAGTTTGTGAGTGCTTTTGGTGACAAGCCAAATTTCTTCAGCCTCCTGAGGTTGAAGAGGCGCTGCTGCGCCTTCTTCACGATGCTGTCTGTGTGAGTGGACCAATTCAGTTTGTCTGTGATGTGTATGCCGAGGAACTTAAAACTTGCTACCCTCTCCACTACTGTTCCATCGATGTGGATGGGGGGGTGTTCCCTCTGCTGTTTCCAGTAGTGTATTATATAGGGCTCTGGTCAACAGTAGTGCACTATATAGGGCTCTGGTCAACAGTAGTGCACTATATAGGGCTCTGGACAACAGTAGTGCACTATATAGGGCTCTGGTCAACAGTAGTGTACTATATAGGGCTCTGGTCAACAGTAGTGTACTACATAGGGCTCTGGTCAACAGTAGTGTATTATATAGGACTCTGGTCAACAGTAGTGCACTATATAGGGCTCTGGTCAACAGTAGTGCACTATATATCCTCTCTAACCCCTCTAACTCTATATCCTCTCTTACCTCACTAACTCTATATCCTCTCTAACCCCTCTAACTCTATATCCTCTCTAACTCTATATCCTCTCTAACCTCTCTACCTCTATATCCTCTCTAACTCTATATCCTCTCTACCTCTATATCCTCTCTAACTCTATATCCTCTCTAACCTCACTAACTCTATATCCTCTCTAACCTCACTAACTCTATATCCTCTCTAACCCCTCTAACTCTATATCCTCTCTAACTCTATATCCTCTCTAACCTCTCTACCTCTATATCCTCTCTACCTCTATATCCTCTCTAACTCTATATCCTCTCTAACCTCACTAACTCTATATCCTCTCTAACCCCTCTAACTCTATATCCTCTCTACCTCTATATCCTCTCTAACCTCTCTACCTCTATATCCTCTATATCCTCTCTATCCTCTATAACTCTCTAACCTCTCTACCTCTATATCCTCTCTACCTCTATATCCTCTCTAACTCTATATCCTCTCTAACCTCTCTACCTCTATATCCTCTCTACCACTCTACCTCTATATCCTCTCTACCTCTATATCCTCTCTACCTCTATATCCTATCTAACTCTATATCCTCTCTAACCTATTTAGTCATTGTTCGCCACTGCTAGCGGCTTTACCTTCTGCACGGCCAGCCAGTTTTTTCAACCTGGATAATACTCGCCAGTCTACCTTCCCTGCCCCATCCACCGCTGCCCCCTGGACACTGATCACTTGGCTACATAGCTGATGCATGCTGGACTGTCCATTAATCACGGTACTCCATTCTGCTTGTTTATGTTTTATCTGTCGGCCCCAGCCGCACTCAGGCTCTGTGTGTAGTTAATCCGACCCTCCCTGCCTAGTCAACCCCATTTTACCTGCTGTTGTTGTGCTAGCTGATTAGCTGTTGTTGTCTCAGCTACTGTTTTAGCTAATGTTTTAGCTAGCTTTCCCAATTCAACACCTGTGATTACTGTATGCCTCGCTGTATGTCTCTCTCAAATGTCAATATGCCTTGTATACTGTTGTTCAGGTTAGTTATCATTGTTTTAGTTTACAATTGAGCCCCTAGTTCCACTCTTCATACCCCTGATACCTCCTTTGTCCCACCTCCCACACATGCGGTGACCTCACCCATTACAACCAGCATGTCCAGAGATACAACCTCTCTCATCATCACCCAGTGCCTGGGCTTACCTCCAATGTACCCGCACCCCACCATACCCCTGTCTGCGCATTATGCCCTGAATATATTCTACCATGCCCAGAAATCTGCTCCTTTTACTCTCTGTCCCCAACGCTCTAGGCGACCAGTTTTGATAGCCTTTAGCCGCACCCTCATACTACTCCTCCTCTGTTCCGCGGGTGATGTGGAGGTAAACCCAGGCCCTGCATGTCCCCAGGCACCCTCATTTGTTGACTTCTGTGATCGAAAAGCCTTGGTTTCATGCATGTCAACATCAGAAGCCTCCTCCCTAAGTTTGTTTTACTCACTGCTTTAGCACACTCTGCTAACCCTGATGTCCTTGCCGTGTCTGAATCCTGGCTCAGGAAGGCCACCAAAAATTCTGAGATTTCCATACCCAACTATAACATTTTCCGTCAAGATAGAACCGCCAAAGGGGGAGGAGTTGCAGTCTACTGCAGAGATAGCCTGCAAAGTAATGTCATACTTTCCAGGTCCATAGCCAAACAGTTCGAACTACTAATTTAAAAAATTACTCTCTCCAGAAATAAGTCTCTCACTGTTGCCGCCTGCTACCGACCCCCCTCAGCTCCCAGCTGTGCCCTGGACACCATTTGTGAATTGATCGCCCCCCATCTAGCTTCAGAGTTTGTTCTGTTAGGTGACCTAAACTGGGATATGCTTAACACCCCGGCAGTCCTACAATCTAAGCTAGATGCCCTCAATCTCACACAAATCATCAAGGAACCCACCAGGTACAACCCTAAATCTGTAAACAAGGGCACCCTCATAGATGTCATCCTGACCAACTGGCCCTCCAAATACACCTCCGCTGTCTTCAACCAGGATCTCAGCGATCACTGCCTCATTGCCTGTATCCGCTACGGAGCCGCAGTCAAACGACCACCCTCATCACTGTCAAACGCTCCCTAAAACACTTCTGTGAGCAGGCCTTTCTAATCGACCTGGCCCGGGTATCCTGGAAGGACATTGACCTCATCCCGTCAGTTGAGGATGCCTGGTCATTCTTTAAAAGTAACTTCCTCACCATTTTAGATAAGCATGCGCCGTTCAAAAAATGCAGAACTAAGAACAGATATAGCCCTTGGTTGACTGCCCTCGACCAGCACAAAAACATCCTGTGGCGGACTGCAATAGCATCGAATAGTCCCCGCAATATGCAACTGTTCAGGGAAGTCAGGAACCAATACACGCAGTCAGTCAGGAAAGCTAAGGCCAGCTTCTTCAGGCAGAAATTTGCATCCTGTAGCTCCAACTCCAAAAAGTTCTGGGACACTGTGAAGTCCATGGAGAACAAGAGCACCTCCTCCCAGCTGCCCACTGCACTGAGGCTAGGTAACACGGTCACCACCGATAAACCCATGATTATCGAAAACTTCAACAAGCATTTCTCAACGGCTGGCCATGCCTTCCGCCTGGCTACTCCAACCTTGGCCAACAGCTCCCCCCCCCCCGCAGCTACTTGCCCAAGCCTCTCCAGGTTCTCCTTTACCCAAATCCAGAAAGCAGATGTTCTGAAAGAGCTGCAAAACCTGGACCCATACAAATCAGCTGGGCTTGACAATCTGGACCCTCTATTTCTGAAACTATCCGCCGCCATTGTCGCAACCCCTATTACCAGCCTGTTCAACCTCTCTTTCATATCGTCTGAGATCCCCAAGGATTGAAAGCTGCCGCAGTCATCCCCCTCTTCAAAGGGGGAGACACCCTGGACCCAAACTGTTACAGACCTATATCCATCCTGCCCTGCCTATCTAAGGTCTTCGAAAGCCAAGTCAACAAACAGGTCACTGACCATCTCGAATCCCACGTACCTTCTCCGCTGTGCAATCTGGTTTCCGAGCCGGTCACGGGTGCACCTCAGCCACGCTCAAGGTATTAAACGATATCATAACCGCCATCGATAAAAGACAGTACTGTGCAGCCGTCTTCATCGACCTTGCCAAGGCTTTCGACTCTGTCAATCACCATATTCTTATCGGCAGACTCAGTAGCCTCGGTTTTTCGGATGACTGCCTTGCCTGGTTCACCAATTACTTTGCAGACAGAGTTCAGTGTGTCAAATCGGAGGGCATGCTGTCCGGTCCTCTGGCAGTCTCTATGGGGGTGCCACAGGGTTCAATCCTCGGGCCGACTCTTTTCTCTGTATATATCAATGATGTTGCTCTTGCTGCGGGCGATTCCCTGATCCACCTCTACGCAGACGACACCATTCTATATACTTCCGGCCCGTTTTTGGACACTGTGCTATCTAACCTCCAAACGAGCTTCAATGCCATACAACACTCCTTCCGTGGCCTCCAACTGCTCTTAAACGCTAGTAAAACCAAATGCATGCTTTTCAACCGTTCGCTGCCTACACCCGCACGCCTGACCAGCATCACCACCCTGGATGGTTCCGACCTTGAATATGTGGACATCTATAAGTACCTAGGTGTCTGGCTAGACTGTAAACTCTCCTTCCAGACTCATATCAAACATCTCCAATCGAAAATCAAATCAAGAGTCGGCTTTCTATTCCGCAACAAAGCCTCCTTCACTCACGCCGCCAAACTTACCCTAGTAAAACTGACTATCCTACCGATCCTCGACTTCGGCGATGTCATCTACAAAATTGCTTCCAACACTCTACTCAGCAAACTGGATGCAGTTTATCACAGTGCCATCCGTTTTGTCACTAAAGCACCTTATACCACCCACCACTGCGACCTGTATGCTCTAGTCGGCTGGCCCTCGCTACAGATTCGTCGCCAGACCCACTGGCTCCAGGTCATCTACAAGTCCATGCTAGGTAAAGCTCCGCCTTATCTCAGTTCACTGGTCACGTTGGCAACACCCACCCGTAACACGCGCTCCAGCAGGTGTATCTCACTGATCATCCCTAAAGCCAACACCTCATTTGGCCGCCTTTCGTTCCAGTTCTCTGCTGCCTGTGACTGGAACAAATTGCAAAAATCGCTGAAGTTGGAGACTTTTATCTCCCTCACCAACTTCAAACATCAGCTATCTGTGCAGCTAACCGATCGCTGCAGCTGTACATAGTCTATTGGTAAATAGCCCACCCATTTTCACCTACCTCATCCCCACACTGTTTTTATTTATTTACTTTTCTGCTCTTTTGCACACCAATATCTCTACCTGTACATGACCATCTGATCATTTATCACTCCAGTGTTAATCTGCTAAATTGTAATTAATTACCGACCTCCTCATGCCTTTTGCACACAATGTATATAGACTCTCTTTTTTTCTACTGTGTTATTGACTTGTTAATTGTTTACTCCATGTGTAACTCTGTGTTGTCTGTTCACACTGCTATGCTTTATCTTGGCCAGGTCACAGTTGCAAATGAGAACTTGTTCTCAACTAGCCTACCTGGTTAAATAAAGGTGTTCTCAACTAGTCTACCTGGTTAAATAAAGGTGTTCTCAACTAGCCTACCTGGTTAAATAAAGGTGAAATAAAAAATGAAAAAAATAAATAAAAATAAAACCTCTCTAACTCTATATCCTCTCTAACCTCTCTAACTCTATATCCTCTCTAACTCTATATCCTCTCTAACTCTATATCCTCTCTAACTCTATATCCTCTCTAACTCTATATCCTCTCTAACCTCTCTAACTCTATATCCTCTCTAACTCTATATCCTCTCTAACTCTATATCCTCTCTAACCCCTCTACCTCTATATCCTCTCTACCTCTATATCCTCTCTACCTCTATATCCTCTCTAACTCTATATCCTCTCTAACCCTCTAACTCTATATCCTCTCTAACTCTATATCCTCTCTACCTCTATATCCTCTCTAACTCTATATCCTCTCTAACTCTATATCCTCTCTAACTCTATATCCTCTCTAACCTCTCTGACTCCATATCCTCTCTAACCTCTCTACCTATATATCCTCTAACTCTATATCCTCTCTAACTCTATATCCTCTCTAACTCTATATCCTCTCTAACTCTATCCTCTCTAACTCTATATCCTCTCTAACCTCTCTAACTCTATATCCTCTCTAACTCTATATCCTCTCTAACTCTATATCCTCTCTAACCTCTCTGACTCCATATCCTCTCTAACCTCTCTACCTATATATCCTCTAACTCTATATCCTCTCTAACTCTATATCCTCTCTAACTCTATATCCTCTCTAACTCTATCCTCTCTAACTCTATATCCTCTCTAACCTCTCTAACTCTATATCCTCTCTAACTCTATATCCTCTCTAACTCTATATCCTCTCTAACCCCTATAACTCTAAAACCTCTCTAACTCAAAATCCTCTCTAACTCTATATCCTCTATATCCTCTCTAACTCTATATCCTCTCTAACCCCTCTAACTCTACATCCTCTCTAACCTCTCTAAATCTATATCCTCTCTAACCTCTCTATCTCTATATCCTCTCTACCTCTATATCCTCTCTAAGTCTATATCCTCTCTAACTCTATATCCTCTCTAACCTCTCTAACTCCATATCCTCTCTAACCTCTCTACCTCTATATCCTCTCTAAATCTATATCCTCTCTAACCTCTCTAACTCTATATCCTCTCTAACCTCTCTACCTCTCTAACTCCATATCCTCTCTAACCTCTCTACCTCTCTAACCTCTCTAACTCTGTATCCTCTCCAACTCTACATCCTCTCTAACCCCTACCTCTGTTACCTCTCTAACCCCTCTAACCCTTCCTAACTTCTCTAACCTCTACCTCTGTTACCTCTCTAACTCTACATCCTCTCTAATCCCTCTAACCTCTACCTCTGTTACCTCTCTAACCCCTCTAACTCTTCCTATCTTCTCTAACCTCTACCTCTGTTACCTCTCTAACTCTATATATCCTCTCTAACACACAGCCACGTTGTTTGTTATATTAGTAGATTGATGTCACCACAGCCATCATTCTCTATGATCGGCCTTGCCACTCCACTGTCCAGTCCATCTAGCCATGTGTGTGTGTGTGTGTGTGTGTGTGTGTGTGTGTGTGTGTGTGTGTATGTGTGTGTGTGTGTGTGTGTGTGTGTGTGTGTGTGTGTATGTGTGTGTGTGTGTGTTTTTGTCCATCTGGTGGGTGTGTGTGTGTGTTTGTTTGTCCATCTGGTGTGTGTGTGTGTGTGTTTGTTTGTCCATCTGTGTGTTGTGTGTGTGTGTGTGTGTGTGTGTGTGTTTGTGTGTTTGTCCATCTGGTGTGTGTGTGTGTGTGTTTGTGTGTTTGTCCATCTGGTGTGTGTGTGTGTGTGTTTGTGTGTTTGTCCATCTGGTGTGTGTGTAAATATATATTTTTTTAACGTAGTTGCGTCATATTTCTGTGCGTACTTCCTGTTGACGCACTGATGCAACAAAATATGTACAAACAGAGTACGCATTAGAGAAGTGGCCTCCGTTTCACGACCCTCCGTCTCACATACTACGACCCTCCGTCTCACATACTACGACCCTCCGTCTCACATACTACGACCCTCCGTCTCACATACTACGACCCTCCGTCTCACATACTACGACCCTCCGTCTCACATACTACGACCCTCCGTCTCACATACAACGACCCTCTCTGTGTGTGAGGTGATAGAGCCTCCTATAGACGTCTTGTCTGTATATATAGATGAGGGTTTGGTGTGTCGGTCTGTCTCTGTGTGTGAGGTGGCAGAGCCTCCTAGAGACGTCTTGTCTGTATATATAGATGAGGGTTTGGTGTGTCGGTCTGTCTCTGTGTGTGAGGTGGCAGAGCCTCCTATAGACGTCTTGTCTGTATATATAGATGAGGGTTTGGTGTGAGCAGGAGTTTGTCTCACCTTGACCTGATTGGTTCCAGACAAGACACCCCCCCCCCACCACCACCACGCATCCACACAAACTCTCCTTTCCTCTGTCACTCGTCCTTCCCTACCCTCAACTTCTCATCCCTTTCTTCTCAGGACCTCTTCTCCTCCCTTCTCTCCTCTAATTCATCCCCTCGTTCATTCTCTCTCTCCACAGGACACAGTATTGCTGTTGATCAGAAATGGAACACAGAATGCTCGTGCCTCTCTCCATGGCAACTGTGTCCATCTGCTGTGATAACGTGTAAGAATTACATCTCCCTCCATCTTTCTCTCTCCGTCCTCTTTATTATACCCCGAGCCGTCTATCAATCTACATCACATTCATTTCTGTTTCTCTGTCATTTGTCTTTCGTTCTCATCTTAAAGTTCTTTATCCTTCCATTTTTTTTAGAAAGGCCCGGAAAAGACGGAACAATGATCTATTCAGGAACAGCATTAGTGGAGAAAGTGTGATGTATCTGTGTGCTCTCTCTCTCTCTCTCTCTGTCTCTCTCTCTCTCTCTCTCTCTCTCTCTCTCTGTCTCTCTCTCTCTGTCTCTGTCTCTGTCTCTCTCTCTGTCTCTGTCTCTCTCTCTCTCAATTCAATTCAATTCAATTCAAGGGCTTTATTGGCATGGGAAACATGTGTTAACATTGCCAAAGCAAGTGAGGTAGACAACATACAAAGTGAATATATAAAGTGAAAAACAACAAAAATTAACAGTAAACATTACACATACAGAAGTTTCAAAACAGTAAAGACATTACAAATGTCATATTATATATATATACAGTGTTCTAACAATGTACAAATGGCTAAAGGACACAAGATAAAATAAATAAGCATAAATATGGGTTGTATTTACAATGGTGTTTGTTCTTCACTGGTTGCCCTTTTCTCGTGGCAACAGGTCACAAATCTTGCTGCTGTGATGGCACACTGTGGAATTTCACCCAGTAGATATGGGAGTTTTTCAAAATTGGATTTGTTTTCAAATTCTTTGTGGATCTGTGTAATCTGAGGGAAATATGTCTCTCTAATATGGTCATACATTGGGCAGGAGGTTAGGAAGTGCAGCTCAGTTTCCACCTCATTTTGTGGGCAGTGAGCACATAGCCTGTCTTCTCTTGAGAGCCATGTCTGCCTACGGCGGCCTTTCTCAATAGCAAGGCTATGCTCACTGAGTCTGTACATAGTCAAGGCTTTCCTTAATTTTGGGTCAGTCACAGTGGTCAGGTATTCTGCCGCTGTGTACTCTCTGTGTAGGGCCAAATAGCATTCTAGTTTGCTCTGTTTTTTTGTTAATTCTTTCCAATGTGTTAAGTAGTTATCTTTTTGTTTTCTCATGATTTGGTTGGGTCTAATTGTGCTGCTGTCCTGGGGCTCTGTAGTGTGTGTTTGTGTTTGTGAACAGAGCCCCAGGACCAGCTTGCTTAGGGGACTCTTCTCCAGGTTCATCTCTCTGTAGGTGATGGCTTTGTTATGGAAGGTTTGTGAATCGCTTCCTTTTAGGTGGTTGTAGAATTTAACAGCTCTTTTCTGGATTTTGATAATTAGTGGGTCTCTCTCTGTCTCTCTCTCTCTCTTTGTCTCTCTCTCTCTCTCTCTCTCTGTTTCTCTGTATCTCTATCTCTGTCTCTGTCTCTCTGTCTCTCTCTCTCTGTCTCTCTCTGTCTCTGTCTCTGTCCTCTCTCTCTCTCTCTCTTCTCTTCTGTCTCTCTCTCTCTCTCTGTCTCTCTCTCTCTCTGTCTCTGTCTCTCTCTATCTCTGTCTCTCTCTCTCTGTCTCTCTCTCTATGGAATAGAATGCTGATGTTTAGGCCAAGGTATGTATATGCTCTGTCTGTCTCTGTGTGCTCTCTCTGTCTCTCTCTCTCTCTGTCTCTCTCTCTCTCTCTCTCTGTCTCTCTCTCTTTCTCTCTCTCTCTGTCTCTGTTTCTCCAAGGTCTGTCTCTCTCTTCTGTCTCTCTCTCTCTCTGTCTCTAGATCTGAATTCTCTCTGTCTGTCTGTCTCTCTGTCTCTCTCTGTCTCTATCTCTCTGTCTCTCTCTCTCTCTCTCTCTCTCTCTCTCAATTCAATTCAATTTCAATTCAATTCAAGGGCTTTATTGGCATGGGAAACATGTGTTAACATTGCCAAAGCAAGTGAGGTAGACAACATACAAAGTGAATATATAAAGTGAAAAACAACAAAAATTAACAGTAAACATTACACATACAGAAGTTTCAAAACAGTAAAGACATTACAAATGTCATATTATATATATATACAGTGTTCTAACAATGTACAAATGGCTAAAGGACACAAGATAAAATAAATAAGCATAAATATGGGTTGTATTTACAATGGTGTTTGTTCTTCACTGGTTGCCCTTTTTCGTGGCAACAGGTCACAAATCTTGCTGCTGTGATGGCACACTGTGGAATTTCACCCAGTAGATATGGGAGTTTTTCAAAATTGGATTTGTTTTCAAATTCTTTGTGGATCTGTGTAATCTGAGGGAAATATGTCTCTCTAATATGGTCATACATTGGGCAGGAGGTTAGGAAGTGCAGCTCAGTTTCCACCTCATTTTGTGGGCAGTGAGCACATAGCCTG
>NC_056453.1:44270622-44283122 GCF_018296145.1 Oncorhynchus tshawytscha
AGGATGAATAATAAGACCCCAGGGTCAGTGGTGTTATAATAAGACCCCAGGGTCAGTGGTGTTATAATAAGACCCCAGGGTCAGTGGTGTTATAATAAGACCCCAGGGTCAGTGGTGTTATAATAATACCCCAGGGTCAGTGGTGTTATAATAAGACCCCAGGGTCAGTGGTGTTATAATAAGACCCCAGGGTCAGTGGTGTTATAATATGACCCCAGGGTCAGTGGTGTTATATTAAGACCCCAGGGTCAGTGGTTTTATAATAAGACCCCAGGGTCAGTGGTGTTATAATAAGACCCCAGGGTCAGTGGTGTTATAATAAGACCCCAGGGTCAGTGGTGTTATAATAAGACCCCAGGGTCAGTGGTGTTATAATAAGACCCCAGGGTCAGTGGTGTTATAATAAGACCCCAGGGTCAGTGGTGTTATAATAAGACCCCAGGGTCAGTGGTGTTATAATAAGACCCCAGGGTCAGTGGTGTTATAATAAGACCTCAGGGTCAGTGGTGTTATAAGACCTCAGGGTCAGTGGTGTTATAATAAGACCCCAGGGTCAGTGGTGTTATAATAAGACCCCAGGGTCAGTGGTGTTATAATAAGACCCCAGGGTCAGTGGTGTTATAATAAGACCCCAGGGTCAGTGGTGTTATAATAAGACCCCATGGTCAGTGGTGTTATAATAAGACCCCATGGTCAGTGGTGTTATAATAAGACCCCAGGGTCAGTGGTGTTATAATAAGACCCCAGGGTCAGTGGTGTTATAATAAGACCCCAGGGTCAGTGGTGTTATAATAAGACCCCAGGGTCAGTGGTGTTATAATAAGACCTCAGGGTCAGTGTCGTTATAAGACCTCAGGGTCAGTGGTGTTATAATAAGACCCCAGGGTCAGTGGTGTTATAATAAGACCCCAGGGTCAGTGGTGTTATAATAAGACCCCAGGATCAGTGGTGTTATAATAAGACCCCAGGGTCAGTGGTGTTATAATAAGACCCCAGGGTCAGTGGTGTTATAATAAGACCCCAGGGTCAGTGGTGTTATAATAAGACCCCAGGGTCAGTGGTGTTATAATAAGACCCCAGGGTCAGTGATGTTATAATAAGACCCCAGGGTCAGTGGTGTTATAATAAGACCCCAGGGTCAGTGGTGTTATAATAAGACCCCATGGTCAGTGGTGTTATAATAAGACCCCATGGTCAGTGGTGTTATAATAAGACCCCAGGGTCAGTGGTGTTATAATAAGACCCCAGGGTCAGTGGTGTTATAATAAGACCCCAGGGTCAGTGGTGTTATAATAAGACCTCAGGGTCAGTGGTGTTATAAGACCTCAGGGTCAGTGGTGTTATAATAAGACCCCAGGGTCAGTGGTGTTATAATAAGACCCCAGGGTCAGTGGTGTTATAATAAGACCCCAGGATCAGTGGTGTTATAATAAGACCCCAGGGTCAGTGGTGTTATAATAAGACCCCAGGGTCAGTGGTGTTATAATAAGACCCCAGGGTCAGTGGTGTTATAATAAGACCCCAGGGTCAGTGGTGTTATAATAAGACCCCAGGGTCAGTGGTGTTATAATAAGACCCCAGGGTCAGTGGTGTTATAATAAGACCTCTCTCCATATCTTCTTTCTATCCATCTTTCCATCCATCTCTCCTCTCTATCCCTCTCTCAGAAAGAGACATACCGGGCCAGACAGAGACATACCGGGCCAGATAGAGACATTTCGTGCCAGACAGAGACATACCGGGCCAGACAGAGACATACCTGGCCAGACAGAGACATACCGGGCTAGACAGAGACATACCGGGCTAGACCGGGCCAGACAGAGACATACCGGGCCAGACAGAGACATACCGGGCCAGACAGAGACATACCGGGCCAGACAGAGACATACCGGGCCAGACAGAGACATACCGGGCCAGACAGAGACACAATGGGCCAGACAGAGACATACCTGGCCAGACAGAGACATACCTGGCCAGACAGAGACATACCGGGCTAGACCGGGCCAGACAGAGACATACCGGGCCAGACAGAGACATACAGAAAGGCCCGACAGACAGAAGTCAGGCTCATGTCAGAAGTCCAGCTTATACAGTGAGGACAGGAGACCCAGGTCAAGGATGTGCTGTTTAAAACTGGTAGTTAACCAGGTATGACAAACCTAAATCCACCACTACACTACACTACAGCATCATGCACAACAAAGGTTTGATGGGGGACCTACTTAAAAGAGGCATAACACATGAATCATCCGGACACGATGCTTTCATAAGCAGTACAGAACAACTGTAAAATACCCTAAAGGGTTTTACTCTGAAGTCTGCTATATGATACTGGGGATATCTTTTCTCCAATAGAAAACCAATGAGCAACGGACAGACGCTTTCCAATAGAAGGATTTTATTGATCTCAAATTATACTCGATTTTTACACTTTACTGGTTTTTGTTTGTTTGTTGTTGCCAACATTACAGCATCTGATGTCAACAGATTTTTTTTATTTTTACAACGGAAATAAAAAAATAAATAGGTCTGAATGAATGGAGAAACAAATTAAATCATTTAAATTATGACATTCTCACTCACTCCTCTTTTAGGCAGGGTAAAAACTCAAAAGCAACAATTCACATGTTACAAAACAGAATAAAGACTGGGGAGAATGACAAATAGATCAGGTAAGATGAACAGAGTTTAAAATAAGAAGGAGGAGTGACATGGTGTTGTGTATCCACCTGTCCTGGGTCGTGTTCATTAGGTACCAAACGGATGAAAAACGGACCCTGCCCAATAAGAAATGTTCCTTTTTGCTTTCCGTTTCACGTTTTCAGTTACATGCCTTGATGAACACGACCCTGTTGTTACATCTCAGAACACTAGGTGCAGAGGGGAGGAGAGGGGGAGACATGGGGGAGGAGAGGAGGGAGGAGAGGGGGAGCAGAGGGGGAGGAGAGGGGGAGACATGGGGGGAGAGGAGGGAGGAGAGGGGGAGACAGGGGGAGGAGAGGGGGAGACATGGGGGAGAAAAGGAGGGATGGTGCAGAGGGAAGGAGAGGGGGAGACGAGGAGGGATGGTGCAGAGGGGAGGAGAGGGGGAGACAAGACAAGGAGGGATGGTGCAGAGGGGAGGAGAGGGGGAGACAGGGGGAGACAAGGAGGGAGGAGAGGGGAGAGGGGGGAGGAGAGGGGGAGACATGGGGGAGACAAGGAGGGAGGAGAGGGGGAGACAGGGGGAGAAAGGAGGGAGGAGAGGGGGAGACAGGGGGAGAAAAGGAGGGAGGAGAGGGGGAGACGGGGGGAGGAGAGGGGGAGACATGGGGAGGAGAGGGGGAGACATGGGGGAGGAGAGGGGGAGACATGGGGAGGGAGGGGGAGACATGGGGGGAAAAGGAGGGATGGTGCAGAGGGAAGGAGAGGGGAGACAGGAGGGATGGTGCAGAGGAGAGGGGGAGACAGGGGGAGACAAGGAGGGATGGTGCAGAGGGGAGGAGAGGGGGAGACAGGGGGAGACAAGGAGGGAGGAGAGGGGGAGACAGGGGGGAAAAGGAGGGAGGAGAGGGGGAGACGGGGGGGGAGAGGGGGAGACATGGGGAGGAGAGGGGGAGACATGGGGAGGAGAGGGGGAGACATGGGGGAGGAGAGGGGGGAGACATGGGGGAGGAGAGGGGGAGACATGGGGGAGGAGAGGGGAGACATGGGGAGGAGAGGGGGAGACATGGTGGAGGAGAGGGGGAGACATGGGGGGGGAGGGGGAGACATGGGTGAGGAGAGGGGGAGACATGGGGAGGAGAGGGGGAGACATGGGGGAGGAGAGGGGGAGACATGGGGGAGGAGAGGGGGAGACATGGGGAGGAGAGGGGGAGACATGGGGGAGGAGAGGGGGAGACATGGGGGGAGGAGAGGGGGGACATGGGGAGGAGAGGGGGAGACATGGGGGAGGAGAGGGGGAGACATGGGGGGAGGAGAGGGGGAGACATGGGGGAGGAGAGGGGGAGACAGGGGCGAGGAGAGGGGAAGACATGGGGAGGAGAGGGGAGACATGGGGGAGAAAAGGAGGGAGGAGAGGGGGAGACATGGGGGAGGAGAGGGGGAGACATGGGGGAGGAGAGGGGGTGACATGGGGGAGAAAAGGAGGGAGGAGAGGGGGAGACATGGGGGAGAAAAGGAGGGAGGAGAGGGGAGACATGGGGGAGACATGGGGGAGACAAAGGAGGGAGGAGAGGGGGAGACATGGGGGAGACAAAGGAGGGAGGAGAGGGGGAGACATGGGGGAGAAAAGGAGGGAGGAGAGGGGGAGACATGGGGAGACAAAGGATGGAGGAGAGGGGGAGACAGGGGGAGAAAAGGATGGAGGAGAGGGGGAGACAGGGGGGAGAAAAGGAGGGATGGAGGAGAAGGGAGGAGAGGGGTGTAGTGGGTTGGTTGGGTTGGAGTCAGATTTGGAAGATTCTAGCAACAGAGAGATAAGCTCTGTCTCATTACAACTAGGAGAGATAAGCTCTGTCTCATTACAACTAGGAATCTCTACTACTTCACTATTTTAAACTATCTTCGCAATATTTGTTTGAATTAAATCCTCTTATTTTTATTTATTTTGTGCATAATTTCTCATGTAAACATTACATTCATGCAACAGCCGCTTTATAATAATGTTCCTATATTTGATATATTTTGTTTTATTTAAATGAACAAAGGAGAGATAAAGGAAGACAGTTAAAGGAGGATGGTATGATGACCCCTAAGGACAGGAAGTGAAGATGGTATGATGACCCCTAAGGACAGGAAGTGAAGATGGTATGATGACCCCTAAGGACAGGAAGTGAAGATGGTATGATGACCCCTAAGGACAGGAAGTGAAGATGGTATGATGACCCCTAAGGACAGGAAGTGAAGATGGTATGATGACCCCTAAGGACATGAAGTGAAGATGGTAGGATGACCCCTAAGGACAGGAAGTGAGGATGGTAAGATGACCCCTAAGGACAGGAAGTGAAGATGGTATGATGACCCCTAAGGACATGAAGTGAAGATGGTAGGATGACCCCTAAGGACAGGAAGTGAGGATGGTAAGATGACCCCTAAGGACAGGAAGTGAAGATGGTATGATGACCCCTAAGGACAGGAAGTGAAGATGGTATGATGACCCCTAAGGACAGGAAGTGAAGATGGTATGATGACCCCTAAGGACAGGAAGTGAAGATGGTATGATGACCCCTAAGGACATGAAGTGAAGATGGTAGGATGACCCCTAAGGACAGGAAGTGAGGATGGTAAGATGACCCCTAAGGACAGGAAGTGAAGATGGTATGATGACCCCTAAGGACATGAAGTGAAGATGGTAGGATGACCCCTAAGGACAGGAAGTGAGGATGGTAAGATGATAAGGACAGGAAGTGAGGATGATAAGATGACCCCTAAGGACAGGAAGTGAAGATGATGATGACCCCTAAGGACAGGAAGTGAGGATGGTAGGATGACCCCTAAGGACAGGAAGTGAGGATGGTATGATGACCCCTAAGGACAGGAAGTGAGGATGTTATGATGACCCCTAAGGACAGGAAGTGAGGATGTTATGATGACCCCTAAGGACAGGAAGTGAGGATGATAAGATGACCCCTAAGGACAGGAAGTGAGGATGGTATGATGACCCCTAAGGACAGGAAGTGACTGTTATTGTAGATGGTATGATGACCCCTAAGGACAGGAAGTGAGGATGGTAAGATGACCCCTAAGGACAGGAAGTGAGGATGGTAAGATGACCCCTAAGGACAGGAAGTGAGGATGGTAAGATGACCCCTAAGGACAGGAAGTGAGGATGGTAAGATGACCCCTAAGGACAGGAAGTGAAGATGGTATGATGACCCCTAAGGACAGGAAGTGAAGATGGTCAGATGACCCCTAAGGACAGGAAGTGAAGATGGTATGATGACCCCTAAGGACAGGAAGTGAGGATGGTATGATGACCCTAAGGACAGGGAGTGAGGAGGTATGATGACCCCTAAGGACAGGAAGTGAGGATGGTAAGATGACCCCTAAGGACAGGAAGTGAGGATGGTATGATGACCCCTAAGGACAGGAAGTGAAGATCGTATGATGACCCCTAAGGACAGGAAGTGAGGATGGTATGATGACCCCTAAGGACAGGAAGTCAGGATGGTAGGATGACTCCTAAGGACAGGAAGTGAGGATGGTATGATGACCCCTAAGGACAGGAAGTGAGGATGTTATGATGACCCCTAAGGACAGGAAGTGAGGATGTTATGATGACCCCTAAGGACAGGAAGTGAGGATGATAAGATGACCCCTAAGGACAGGAAGTGAGGATGGTATGATGACCCCTAAGGACAGGAAGTGAAGATGGTATGATGACCCCTAAGGACAGGAAGTGAGGATGTTATGATGACCCCTAAGGACAGGAAGTGAGGATGATAAGATGACCCCTAAGGACAGGAAGTGAGGATGGTATGATGACCCCTAAGGACAGGAAGTGAAGATGGTATGATGACCCCTAAGGACAGGAAGTGAAGATGGTATGATGATCCCTAAGGACAGGAAGTGAGGGATGAAAAAGAGGAGAGGATTCCCTGATGTATGTAGGTGTGTGTGATCCCAACTCCAAAGTGTGTGTGTGATCCCAACTCCAAAGTGTGTGTGATCCCAACTCCAAAGTGCGTGTGTGTGTGTGTGTGTGTTAGACTGGGCCGCCAGACTAATCATGAATAGAAACTATAGCGACGGGATAGACTGGGCCGCCAGACTAATCTCATTCTATTGTGATCTTGGGTGATCTAGTCCAATACGATATGCTTCTATTGCTCTCCAAAATATTTTACTGTTGTTTGTTGACTGCTGTTTGTTGACTGTTGTTTGTTGACCTCTGTTTGTTTACTGTTGTTTGTTGACTGCTGTTTGTTGACTGCTGTTTGTTGACAATTATTTGTTGACTGCTGTTTGTTGACTGCTGTTTGTTTACTGCTGTTTGTTTACTGCTGTTTGTTTTCTGTTGTTTGTTTACTGCTGTTTGTTTTCTGTTGTTTGTTTACTGCTGTTTGTTTACTGCTGTTTGTTTACATCAATGATCTTGTTTTGTAGTATCCCCCTCAGAACAGCGTAAGACAGACAACAACATAGATATGGAGGTAATCGATCACCTGAATCAGAAAACCAAGATATGATTTGTATCGGGTGTAGCAGAATAATACCCCAATAGCTAGATTTTAACATGGCAACGTGCATGTACTCTACCCAGCCTGCCCTGCTATCGGGGGGGGCAGTTACTTGGAACAGCTACTAGGAAGAGTGGGAGGAGGGACCTCTGCATGCACACTGTTGCACAAACTGTAAATATGCCTTCAGCAGTAGTCGTTATGACATAGTGTTCTGTACACGTACTGTAGCTAGCAGAGAGATCCACTGCAACCTAAAGACTGGACATTGTTTCAATTGGAATGAATTGAGGTGATCGTACGGTGTTTTATGTTAGTCACATCCTCCTATTCAGACCAGGTCATATCCTCCTATTCAGACCAGGTCATATCCTCCTATTCAGACTAGGTCACATCCTCCTCCTCCTATTCAGAACAGGTCATATCCTCCTGTTCAGACTAGGTCACATCCTCCTATTCAGACCAGGTCATATCCTCCTCCTCCTATTCAGACCAGGTCATATCCTCCTATTCAGACCAGGTCATATCCTCCTATTCAGACCAGGTCATATCCTCCTATTCAGACCAGGTCACATCCTCCTATTCAGACAAGGTCACATCCTCCTATTCAGACCAGGTCACATCCTCCTATTCAGACCAGGTCACATCCTCCTATTCAGACAAGGTCACATCCTCCTCCTCCTATTCAGAACAGGTCATATCCTCCTGTTCAGACTAGGTCACATCCTCCTATTCAGACCAGGTCACATCCTCCTCCTCCTATTCAGACCAGGTCACATCCTCCTATTCAGACCAGGTCACATCCTCCTCCTCCTATTCAGACCAGGTCACATCCTCCTATTCAGACCAGGTCACATCATCCTATTCAGACCAGGTCACATCATCCTATTCAGACCAGGTCACATCATCCTATTCAGACCAGGTCACATCCTCCTATTAAGACCAGGTCACATCCTCCTCCTATTCAGACCAGGTCATATCCTCCTCCTCCTATTCAGACCAGGTCATATCCTCCTATTCAGACCAGGTCATATCCTCCTCCTCCTATTCAGACCAGGTCACATCCTCCTATTCAGACCAGGTCACATCCTCCTATTCAGACCAGGTCATATCCTCCTATTCAGACCAGGTCATATCCTCCTATTCAGACCAGGTCATATCCTCCTATTCAGACCAGGTCATATCCTCCCTCCTATTCAGACCAGGTCATATCCTCCTATTCAGACCAGGTCATATCCTCCTCCTCCTATTCAGACCAGGTCACATCCTCCTCCTCCTATTCAGACCAGGTCATATCCTCCTCCTCCTATTCAGACCAGGTCATATCCTCCTCCTCCTATTCAGACCAGGTCATATCCTCCTCCTCCTATTCAGACCAGGTCATATCCTCCTCCTCCTATTCAGACCAGGTCATATCCTCCTCCTCCTATTCAGACCAGGTCATATCCTCCTATTCAGACCAGGTCATATCCTCCTCCTATTCAGACCAGGTCATATCCTCCTCCTCCTATTCAGGTCATATCCTCTCCTCCTATTCAGACCAGGTCATATCCTCCTCCTCCTATTCAGACCAGGTCATATCCTCCTCCTCCTATTCAGACCAGGTCATATCCTCTCCTATTCAGACCAGGTCATATCCTCCTCCCTCCTATCCTCCCTATTCAGACCAGGTCATATCCTCCTCCTCCTATTCAGACCAGGTCATATTCAGACCAGGTCATATCCTCCTCCTCCTCCTATTCAGACCAGGTCATATCCTCCTCCTCCTATTCAGACCAGGTCATATCCTCCTCCTCCTATTCAGACCAGGTCATATCCTCCTCCTCCTATTCAGACCAGGTCATATCCTCCTCCTCCTATTCAGACCAGGTCATATCCTCCTCCTCCTATTCAGACCAGGTCATATCCTCCTCCTCCTATTCAGACCAGGTCATATCCTCCTCCTCCTATTCAGACCAGGTCATATCCTCCTCCTCCTATTCAGACCAGGTCATATCCTCCTATTCAGACCAGGTCATATCCTCCTATTCAGACCAGGTCATATCCTCTCCTCCTCCTCCTATTCAGACCAGGTCATATCCTCCTCCTCCTATTCAGACCAGGTCATATCCTCCTCCTCCTATTCAGACCAGGTCATATCCTCCTCCTCCTATTCAGACCAGGTCATATCCTCCTCCTCCTATTCAGACCAGGTCATATCCTCCTATTCAGACCAGGTCATATCCTCCTATTCAGACCAGGTCATATCCTCCTATTCAGACCAGGTCATATCCTCCTATTCAGACCAGGTCATATCCTCCTCCTCCTATTCAGACCAGGTCATATCCTCCTCCTCCTATTCAGACCAGGTCATATCCTCCTCCTCCTATTCAGACCAGGTCATATCCTCCTATTCAGACCAGGTCATATCCTCCTCCTCCTATTCAGACCAGGTCATATCCTCCTCCTCCTATTCAGACCAGGTCATATCCTCCTCCTCCTATTCAGACCAGGTCATATCCTCCTATTCAGACCAGGTCATATCCTCCTCCTCCTATTCAGACCAGGGCATATCCTCCTCCTCCTATTATCCTCCTCCTCCTATTCAGACCAGGTCATATCCTCCTCCTCCTATTCAGACCAGGTCATATCCTCCTCCTCCTATTCAGACCAGGGCATATCCTCCTCCTCCTATTCAGACCAGGTCATATCCTCCTCCTCCTATTCAGACCAGGTCATATCCTCCTCCTCCTATTCAGACCAGGTCATATCCTCCTCCTCCTATTCAGACCAGGTCATATCCTCCTCCTCCTATTCAGACCAGGTCATATCCTCCTCCTCCTATTCAGACCAGGTCATATCCTCCTCCTCCTATTCAGACCAGGTCATATCCTCCTCCTCCTATTCAGACCAGGTCATATCCTCCTCCTCCTATTCAGACCAGGTCATATCCTCCTCCTCCTATTCAGACCAGGTCATATCCTCCTCCTCCTATTCAGACCAGGTCATATCCTCGGTTTATTCAGTTTTTTAACCATTCAATTATACTTATTTATTCTTGTCACAATGAAAAGGAATCTGTTTTCACTAGAAAGTGTTTATTTTGAAAAATGTCATTATTTTGGCAGCAGGTAGGTAATGCATTATTATTATTAATGTGTGTATGTGTGTGTGTGTGTTTGTGTGCTGTATGTATGATGGATATCTGCATTATATACCCAACCCTGTTCCTCCATCCATTCCCTGTCTTCTGCTGTGTCCTGAATACACCTCACACACACACACACACACAGATGAACATAAAAAGATGAATCATTCAACAGCCTGCAGTCTAACAGCATGCCTGTGTGTCTGACTGCCACACACTATATCATATAGCATATATTCCAATATTAACTCACTTTCTTTATATTATCCACACAATGAGTTACTGTAGTAGAAAGGTGAATATATTTTAGAAATGGTACAATTCAGTCACATCCTAAATTCATATTTAGTTTTTTTTGTTGCCATCAAATATTTCACTAATGCCCAGATGTCTTTCAAGTATTCGTGCACACATGTTTACAGCTGTTAACGAGAGTTATTCAGGGTACATTGTTATTGTTGTTTGTGAGGGTTCTAGAACATGTTTACAGCTGTTAATGAGAGTTCTTCAGGGTACATTGTTATTGTTGTTTGTGAGGGTTCTAGAACATGTTTACAGCTGTTAACGAGAGTTATTCAGGGTACATTGTTATTGTTGTCTGTGAGGGTTCTAGAACATGTTTACAGCTGTTAATGAGAGTTCTTCAGGGTACATTGTTATTGTTGTTTGTGAGGGTTCTAGAACATGTTTACAGCTGTTAACGAGAGTTATTCAGGGTACATTGTTATTGTTGTATGTGAGGGTTCTAGAACATGTTTACAGCTGTTAATGAGAGTTCTACAGGGTACATTGTTATTGTTGTCTGTGAGGGTTCTGGAACATGTTTACAGCTGTTAATGAGAGTTCTACAGGGTACATTGTTATTGTTGTCTGTGAGGGTTCTAGAACATGTTTACAGCTGTTAACGAGAGTTCTTCAGGGTACATTGTTATTGTTGTCTGTGAGGGTTCTAGAACATGTTTACAGCTGTTAACGAGAGTTCTACAGGGTACATTGTTATTGTTGTCTGTGAGGGTTCTAGAACATGTTTACAGCTGTTAACGAGAGTTCTTCAGGGTACATTGTTATTGTTGTTTGTGAGGGTTCTAGAACATGTTTACAGCTGTTAACGAGAGTTATTCAGGGTACATTGTTATTGTTGTTTGTGAGGGTTCTAGAACATGTTTACAGCTGTTAACGAGAGTTCTTCAGGGTACATTGTTATTGTTGTCTGTGAGGGTTCTAGAACATGTTTACAGCTGTTAACGAGAGTTCTTCAGGGTACATTGTTATTGTTGTCTGTGAGGGTTCTAGAACATGTTTACAGCTGTTAACGAGAGTTCTTCAGGGTACATTGTTATTGTTGTCTGTGAGGGTTCTGGAACATGTTTACAGCTGTTAATGAGAGTTCTACAGGGTACATTGTTATTGTTGTCTGTGAGGGTTCTAGAACATGTTTACAACGAGAGTTCTACAGGGTACATTGTTATTGTTGTCTGTGAGGGTTCTAGAACATGTTTACAGCTGTTAACGAGAGTTCTACAGGGTACATTGTTATTGTTGTTCTGTGAGGGTTCTAGAACATGTTTACAGCTGTTAACGAGAGTTCTACAGGGTACATTGTTATTGTTGTCTGTGAGGGTTCTAGAACATGTTTACAGCTGTTAACGAGAGTTCTACAGGGTACATTGTTATTGTTGTTTGTGAGGGTTCTAGAACATGTTTACAGCTGTTAACAGGGTACATTGAGTTGTGAGGGTTCAGGGTACATTAACGAGAGTTATTGTTGTTCTGTGAGGGTTCTAGAACATGTTTACAGCTGTTAATGAGAGTTCTTCAGGGTACATTGTTATTGTTGTTTGTGAGGGTTCTAGAACATGTTTACAGCTGTTAACGAGAGTTCTACAGGGTACATTGTTGTTGTTTGTGAGGGTTCTAGAACATGTTTACAGCTGTTAACGAGAGTTCTACAGGGTACATTGTTGTCTGTGAGGGTTCTAGAACATGTTTACAGCTGTTAATGAGAGTTCTACAGGGTACATTGTTATTGTTGTCTGTGAGGGTTCTAGAACATGTTTACAGCTGTTAATGAGAGTTCTACAGGGTACATTGTTATTGTTGTCTGTGAGGGTTCTAGAACATGTTTACAGCTGTTAACGAGAGTTCTTCAGGGTACATTGTTATTGTTGTTTGTGAGGGTTCTAGAACATGTTTACAGCTGTTAACGAGAGTTC
>NC_056453.1:44290622-44293122 GCF_018296145.1 Oncorhynchus tshawytscha
CCTGGCCTAGCCTCTTACCTGGCCTCTTGCCTGGCCCCTTGCCTGGCCCCTTGCCTGGTGTACATGGCCATGGCGGTATGTGTGTTACAGAGTGTGTGTGTGTGTTACAGTGTGTGTGTGTGTGTAACAGTGTGTATGTAACAGTGTGTGTGTGTGTGTATATATGTGTTACAGTGTGTGTGTGTCTGTAACAGTGTGTGTGTGTGTGTGTGTGTGTGTGTGTGTGTGTGTGTGTGTGTGTATATATGTGTTACAGTGTGTGTGTGTCTGTAACAGTGTGTGTGTGTGTGTGTGTGTGTGTGAATGTTACCTGGCGTGTGAGTACGTAGTAGGAGTACATAGCCATGGCGGTAGCGTAGGTAATGAAGTAGGTGACAGGCTCCATGATGTCCCAGGAGTACTCCCACCAGGTGAGACGCGCCAGGATCCCAAACTGTGTTGCCATGTAGGCCACGCCCCCCCACAGCACCCAGGTGGTACGACGCTCCGCCTTACGACTCAGCTCCTCCCTTACCTGGGATGGACAGCCAATCAGAAACACATATCAATAATAAGACACTTACACCTATGGTCCTCTGTAGTTCAGTTAGTAGAACATGGTTCTCTGTAGTTCAGTTAGTAGAACATGGTCCTCTGTAGTTCAGTTAGTAGAACATGGTCCTCTGTAGTTCAGGTAGTAGAACACGGTCCTCTGTAGTTAGTAGAACATGGTCCTCTGTAGTTAGTAGAACACGGTCCTCTGTAGTTAGTAGAACACGGTCCTCTGTAGTTAGTAGAACACGGTCCTCTGTAGTTAGTAGAACACGGTCCTCTGTAGTTAGTAGAACACAGTCCTCTGTAGTTAGTAGAACATGGTCCTCTGTAGTTAGTAGAACACGGTCCTCTGTAGTTAGTAGAACATGGTACTCTGTAGAACATGGTCCTCCGTAGTTCAGGTAGTAGAACATGGTCTTCTGTAGAACATGGTCCTCTGTAGTTCAGGTAGTAGAACACGGTCCTCTGTAGTTCAGTTAGTAGAACATGGTCCTCTGTAGTTCAGGTAGTAGAACACTGTCCTCTGTAGTTAGTAGAACATGGTCCTCTGTAGTTAGTAGAACATGGTCCTCTGTAGTTCAGTTAGTAGAACATGGTCCTCTGTAGTTCAGCTAGTAGAACATGGTCCTCTGTAGTTAGTAGAACATGGTCCTCTGTAGTTCAGTTAGTAGAACATGGTCCTCTGTAGTTCAGTTAGTAGAACATGGTTCTCTGTAGTTCAGTTAGTAGAACATAACAGTTAGTAGAACATGGTCCTCTGTAGTTCAGTTAGTAGAACATGGTCCTCTGTAGTTAGTAGAACATGGTCCTCTGTAGTTCAGTTAGTAGAACATGGTCCCCTGTAGTTAGTATAACATGGTCCTCTGTAGTTCAGTTAGTAGAACATGGTTCTCTGTAGTTCAGTTAGTAGAACATGGTCCTCTGTAGTTCAGTTAGTAGAACATGGTCCTTTGTAGTTCAGTTAGTAGAACATGGTTCTATGTAGTTCAGTTAGTAGAACATGGTTCTCTGTAGTTCAGTTAGTAGAACATGGTCCTCTGTAGTTCAGTTAGTAGAACATGGTCCTCTGTAGTTCAGTTAGTAGAACATGGTCCTCTGTAGTTCAGTTAGTAGAACATGGTCCTCTGTAGTTAGTAGAACATGGTTCTCTGTAGTTAGTAGAACATGGTTCTCTGTAGTTCAGTTAGTAGAAAATGGTTCTCTGTAGTTCAGTTAGTAGAACATGGTCCTCTGTAGTTCAGTTAGTAGAACATGGTTCTCTGTAGTTAGTAGAACATGGTTCTCTGTAGTTCAGTTAGTAGAACATGGTTCTCTGTAGTTAGTAGAACATGGTCCTCTGTAGTTAGTAGAACATGGTCCTCTGTAGTTAGTAGAACATGGTTCTCTGTAGTTCAGTTAGTAGAACATGGTTCTCTGTAGTTCAGTTAGTAGAACATGGTTCTCTGTAGTTCAGTTAGTAGAACATGGTCCTCTGTAGTTCAGTTAGTAGAACATGGTCCTCTGTAGTTAGTAGAACATGGTTCTCTGTAGTTCAGTTCGTAGAACATGGTTCTCTGTAGTTCAGTTAGTAGAACATGGTTCTCTGTAGTTCAGTTAGTAGAACATGGTCCTCTGTAGTTCAGTTAGTAGAACATGGTCCTCTGTAATTAGTAGAACATGGTTCTCTGTAGTTAGTAGAACATAGTCCTGTAGTTAGTAGAACACGGTCCTCTGTAGTTCAGTTAGTAGAACATGGTTCACTGTAGTTGGTAGAACATGGTCCTCTGTAGTTCAGTTAGTAGAACATGGTCCTCTGTAGTTCAGTTAGTAGAACATGGTTCTCTGTAGTTGGTAGAACATGGTCCTCTGTAGTTCAGTTAGTAGAACATGGTCCTCTGTAGTTCAGTTAGTAGAACATGGTCCTCTGTAGTTCAGTTAGTAGAACATGGTCCTCTGTAGTTCAGTTAGTAGAACATGGTCCTCTGTA
>NC_056453.1:44298122-44305622 GCF_018296145.1 Oncorhynchus tshawytscha
AAACCAGACAACATGAGACCAGACAACATGAGACCAGACAACACTAAACCAGACAACACTAAACCAGACAACACTAAACCAGACAACACTAAACCAGACGACACTAAACCAGACAACATGAGACCAGACAACACTAAACCAGACAACACTAAACCGGACAACACTAAACCAGACAACACTAAACCAGACAACATGAGACCAGACAACACTAAACCAGACAACACTAAATCATCCTCTCCTGGCTACTGTACTCCTCCTCCCTCCTCTCTTGGCTACTGTCCTCCTCCTCCCTCCTCTCCTAAATACTGTACTCCTCTCCTAGCTACTGAGTCCCTTAGTATGAGGTGGTGTCAGTCCCTCGTACTAGTCCCTAGTATGAGTCCCTTAGTATGAGGTGGTATGAGTCCCTAGTATGAGGTGGTATGAGTCCATCGTATGAGTCCCTTAGTATGAGGTGGAATGAGTCCCTTAGTATGAGGTGGTATGAGTCCATTAGTATGAGGTGGTATGAGTCCATTAGTATGAGGTGGTATGAGTCCCTTAGTATGAGGTGGTATGAGTCCATTAGTATGAGGTGGTATGAGTCCCTTAGTATGAGGTGGTATGAGTCCCTTAGTATGAGGTGGTATGAGTCCACTAGTATGAGGTGGTATGAGACCATTAGTACGAGGTGGTATGAGACCATTAGTACGAGGTGGAATGAGTCCCTTAGTATGAGGTGGTATGAGTCCCTAGTATGAGTCCCTTGGTATGAGTCCCTTGGTATGAGGCATTATGAGTCCCTTAGTATAAGGTGGAATGAGTCCCTTAGTATGAGGTGGTATGAGTCCTTAGTATGAGGTATTATGAGTCCCTTAGTATGAGGTGGAATGAGTCCCTTAGTATGAGGTGGAATGAGTCCCTTAGTATGAGGGTGTATGAGTCCCTTAGTATGAGGTGGAATGAGTCCCTTAGTATGAGGTGGTATGAGTCCCTAGTATGAGGTGGAATGAGTCCCTAGTATGAGGTGGTATGCGTCCCTAGTATGAGGTGGAATGAGTCCCTTAGTATGAGGTGGTATGAGTCCCTAGTATGAGTCCATTGGTATGAGGTTGTATGTGTCTCTAGTATGAGTCCCTTAGTATGAGGTGGTATGAGTCCCTAGTATGAGGTGGTATGCGTCCCTAGTATGAGGTGGAATGAGTCCCTTAGTATGAGGTGGTATGATCCCCTAGTATAAGTCCCTTGTATGAAGTGGTATAAGTCCCTAGTATGAGTCACTTAGTATGAGGTGGTATGAGTCCCTTAGTAAGAGGTGGTATGAATCTCTAGTATGAGTCCCTTAGTATGAGGTGGTATGAGTCTCTAGTATGAGTCCCTTAGTATGAGGTGGTATGAGTCTCTAGTATGAGTCCCTTAGTATGAGTCCCTTAGTATGACGTGGTATGAGTCTCTAGTATGAGTCCCTTAGTATGATGTGGTATGAGTCTCTAGTATGAGTCCCTTAGTATGAGGTGGAATGAGTCCCTTAGTATGAGGTGGTATGAGTCCCTTAGTATGAGGTGGTATGAGTCCATTAGTACGAGGTGGTATGAGTCCCTTAGTATGAGGTGGTATGAGTCCACTAGTATGAGGTGGTATGAGTCCATTAGTATGAGGTATTATGAGTCCCTTAGCATGAGGTATTATGAGTCCCTTAGTATGAGGTGGAATGAGTCCCTTAGTATGAGGTGGTATGAGTCCCTAGTATGAGGTGGTATGTGTCCCTAGTATGAGGTGGTATGAGTCCCTTAGTATGAGGTGGTAGGAGTCCCTAGTTTGAGGTGGAATGAGTCCCTTAGTATGAGGTGGTATGAGTCCCTAGTATTAGGTGGTATGAGTCCCTAGCATGAGGTGGAATGAGTCCCTAGCATGAGGTGGAATGAGTCCCTTAGTATGAGGTGGAATGAGCCCCTAGTAGGAGGTGGAATGAGTCCCTTAGTATGAGGTGGAATGAGTCCCTTAGTATGTGGTGGTATGAGTACCTAGTATGAGGTGGTATGAGTACCTAGTATGAGGTGGTATGAGTCCCTTAGTATGAGGTATTATGAGTCCATTAGTATGTGGTTGTATGAGTACCTAGTATGAGGTGGTATGAGTCCCTAGTATGTGGTGGTATGAGTAGTATGAGGTATGAGTCCCTTAGTATGAGGTATTATGAGTCCCTTAGTATGAGTCCCTTGGTATGAGGTGGTATGAGTCCCTTAGTATGAGGTATTATGAGTCCATTAGTATGTGGTTGTATGAGTACCTAGTATGAGGTGGTATGAGTCCCTTAGTATGAGGTATTATGAGTCCCTTAGTATGAGTCCCTTGGTATGAGGTGGTATGAGTCCCTTAGTATGAGGTATTATGAGTCCCTTAGTATGTGGTGGTATGAGTACCTAGTATGAGGTGGTATGAGTCCCTTAGTATGAGGTATTATGAGTCCCTTAGTATGAGTCCCTTGGTATGAGGTGGTATGAGTCCCTTAGTATGAGGTATTATGAGTCCCTTAGTATGAGGTATTATGAGTCCCTTAGTATGAGTCCCTTGGTATGAGGTGGTATGAGTCCCTTAGTATGAGGTATTATGAGTCCCTTAGTATGTGGTGGTATGAGTACCTAGTATGAGGTGGTATGAGTCCCTTAGTATGAGGTATTATGAGTCCCTGGTATGAGGTGGTATGAGTCCCTTAGTATGAGGTATTATGAGTCCCTTAGTATGTGGTGGTATGAGTACCTAGTATGAGGTGGTATGAGTCCCTTAGTATGAGGTATTATGAGTCCCTTAGTATGAGGTATTATGAGTCCCTTAGTATGAGGTATTATGAGTCCCTTAGTATGAGTCCCTTGGTATGAGGTGGTATGAGTCCCTTAGTATGAGGTGGTATGAGTCCCTTAGTATGAGGTATTATGAGTCCCTTAGTATGAGGTATTATGAGTCCCTTAGTATGAGGTGGTATGAGTCCCTTGGTATGAGGTGGTATGAGTACCTAGTATGAGGTGGTATGAGTCCCTTAGTATGAGGTGGAATGAGTCCCTTAGTATGAGGTGGTATGAGTCCCTGGTATGAGTACCTAGTATGAGGTGGTATGAGTCCCTTAGTATGAGGTATTATGAGTCCATTAGTATGTGGTGGTATGAGTACCTAGTATGAGGTGGTATGAGTACCTAGTATGAGGTGGTATGAGTCCCTTAGTATGAGGTATTATGAGTCCATTAGTATGTGGTTGTATGAGTACCTAGTATGAGGTGGTATGAGTCCCTTAGTATGAGGTGGTATGAGTACCTAGTATGAGGTGGTATGAGTCCCTTAGTATGAGGTATTATGAGTCCCTTAGTATGAGGTATTATGAGTCCCTTAGTATGAGGTATTATGAGTCCCTTAGTATGAGGTGGTATGAGTCCCTTAGTATGAGGTATTATGAGTACCTAGTATGAGGTGGTATGAGTCCCTTAGTATGAGGTATTATGAGTACCTAGTATGAGGTGGTATGAGTCCCTTAGTATGAGGTATTATGAGTACCTAGTATGAGGTGGTATGAGTACCTAGTATGAGGTGGTATGAGTCCCTTAGTATGAGGTATTATGAGTCCCTTAGCATGAGGTATTATGAGTCCCTTAGTATGAGGTGGAATGAGTCCCTTAGTATGAGGTGGTATGAGTACCTAGTAGGAGGTGGAATGAGTCCCTTAGTATGAGGTGGAATGAGTCCCTTAGTATGTGGTGGTATGAGTACCTGGTATGAGTACCTAGTATGAGGTGGTATGAGTCCCTTAGTATGAGGTATTATGAGTCCCTTAGTATGAGGTATTATGAGTACCTAGTATGAGGTGGTATGAGTCCCTTAGTATGAGGTATTATGAGTACCTAGTATGAGGTGGTATGAGTACCTAGTATGAGGTGGTATGAGTCCCTTGGTATGAGGTGGTACGAGTTCTCGCTTGTTTGCATGTGGCTCTCCCTGCTGGAATGTGCCTGTCTCCCTGTCTGTACTTCCCTTTCATGGTGCTATAATGGCTAAGCTATTAAATTCCACTTCAGCTCTGACCGCAATCAACATTCAATTCTGACTGCCATGCTCTCTCCCTCCCTCCCTACCTCCTTCTCTCCCTCCCTCTCTACCTCTCTCCCAACCCTGTCAGTTATCCACAAAACAGATGCCAGCTTCTCCTTCACAATGACTGCTGTCTGATGGCTGAGAGAGAGAGAGAGAGACTACTGTGCTGTTAGCTCCAAACTAGTTTGGAGGCCTGACGCTCTACCCCTCTACCTTTGACTGGAGGCCTGATGCTCTACCCCTCTACCTTTGACTGGAGGCCTGATGCTCTACCCCTCTACCTTTGACTGGAGGCCTGATGCTCTACCCCTCTACCTTTGACTGGAGGCCTGATGCTCTACCCCTCTACCTTTGACTGGAGGCCTGATGCTCTACCCCTCTACCTTGACTGGAGGCCTGATGCTCTACCTCTCTACCTTTGACTGGAGGCCTGACGCTCTACCCCTCTACCTTTGACTGGAGGCCTGACGCTCTACCCCTCTACCTTTGACTGGAGGCCTGATGCTCTACCCCTCTACCTTTGACTGGAGGCCTGATGCTCTACCCCTCTACCTTTGACTGGAGGCCTGATGCTCTACCCCTCTACCTTTGACTGGAGGCCTGATGCTCTACCCCTCTACCTTTGACTGGAGGCCTGATGCTCTACCCCTCTACCTTTGACTGGAGGCCTGATGCTCTACCCCTCTACCTTTGACTGGAGGCCTGATGCTCTACCCCTCTACCTTTGACTGGAGGCCTGATGCTCTACCCCTCTACCTTTGACTGGAGGCCTGATGCTCTACCTCTCTACCTTTGACTGGAGGCCTGACGCTCTACCCCTCTACCTTTGACTGGAGGCCTGACGCTCTACCCCTCTACCTTTGACTGGAGGCCTGATGCTGTACCCCTCTACCTTTGACTGGAGGCCTAATGCTGTACCCCTCTACCTTCGACTGGAGGCCTGACGCTCTACCCCTCTACCTTCGACTGGAGGCCTGATGCTCTACCCCTCTACCTTTGACTGGAAGCCTGACGCTCTACCCCTCTACCTTTGACTGGAGGCCTGACGCTTTACCCCTCTACCTTTGACTGGAGGCCTGACGCTCTACCCCTCTACCTTTGACTGGAGGCCTGATGCTGTACCCCTCTACCTTTGACTGGAGGCCTAATGCTGTACCCCTCTACCTTCGACTGGAGGCCTGACGCTCTACCCCTCTACCTTCGACTGGAGGCCTGACGCTCTACCCCTCTACCCCTCTACCTTTGACTGGAGGCCTGATGCTGTACCCCTCTACCTTTGACTGGAGGCCTGATGCTGTACCCCTCTACCTTCGACTGGAGGCCTGACGCTCTACCCCTCTACCTTCGACTGGAGGCCTGACGCTGTACCCCTCTACCTTTGACTGGAGGCCTGACGCTCTACCCCTCTACCTTTGACTGGAGGCCTGATGCTGTACCCCTCTACCTTCGACTGGAGGCCTGACGCTCTACCCCTCTACCTTTGACTGGAGGCCTGATGCTCTACCCCTCTACCCCTCTACCTTTGACTGGAGGCCTGATGCTGTACCCCTCTACCTTTGACTGGAGGCCTGATGCTGTACCCCTCTACCTTCGACTGGAGGCCTGACGCTCTACCCCTCTACCTTCGACTGGAGGCCTGACGCTGTACCCCTCTACCTTTGACTGGAGGCCTGACGCTCTACCCCTCTACCCCTCTACCTTTGACTGGAGGCCTGATGCTCTACCCCTCTACCCTTGACTGGAGGCCTGATGCTCTACCCCTCTACCTTTGACTGGAGGCCTGATGCTCTACCCCTCTACCCCTCTACCTTTGACTGGAGGCCTGATGCTCTACTCCAGTCAAGCTGAGCACCAACTCAAAGTCTACTGTTCCACAATGACACCTCTTGCTGGCTGAAAAATATATTACGATTCAGCTGTCAGCACCAAACCACATTAACCAGACTGTTTATAAAACACTCACCCTCTGGAGTGGCTGAGGTACACAGCAACCTCTGGCCATGCCACGAGGGGTCGCCACTCCAACCCTGGGGGAGAGATGGAGAGAGATGGAGAGAGAGAGAGAGAGCGAAGGAGAGAGAGAGAAAGAGAGAGAGAAAGAGAGAGAGAGAGCGAGAAAGAGAGAGAGAGAGATATGGAGGGAAGAATGAAGAGAGGGAGGGAAAGAGGTAAAGAGACAAGGAGGGAGGGAGAGGGAGAGAAATAGCGAGAGAGGGAAGGAAGGAAGGATGGAGAGAGGGAGAGAAAGAGAAATAGCGCGCAATAGAGAGAGAGAGAGAGGGGGAAGGAAATAGGGAGAGAAAAAGAGATTAAATATTATACTGACAATAAATTGGAATCGGAAATTGTTGCGTATAAACGATTTTTAAGAGTTACAGTTTATATGAGAAAATCAGTGAATATAAATACATTCATTAGGTCCTAATCTATGGATTTCACATGACTGGGAATATGGCTCTGTTGCTCAGAGACCTTAAAATAAATTGACCTCACAACGGACCTCAAGATCTCATCATGGTATTTCTGTGCATTAAAATTGCCATAGATAAAATGCAATTGTGTCCGTTGTCCTAAACTTATGTCTGCCCATACCATAATCCCACCAACACCATGGGGCACTCTGTTCACAACGTTGACATTAGCAAACCGCTCGCCCACACAACTCCATACACATGATCACATGATCTGATGTTGTGAGGCCGGTTGGATGTTCTGACAAATTCTCTACAATGACGTTGGAGGCGGCTTATATTAGAGCAATGAACATTAAATTCTCTGGCAACA
The DNA here is from genome assembly GCF_018296145.1 of Oncorhynchus tshawytscha. Lineage (NCBI taxonomy): Eukaryota > Metazoa > Chordata > Actinopteri > Salmoniformes > Salmonidae > Oncorhynchus > Oncorhynchus tshawytscha. The sequence goes on from NC_056453.1 coordinate 44,304,966, forward strand.
GCCCTGGTGGACATTCCTGCAGTCACCATGCCAATTGCAGGCTCTCTCAAAACTGGAGACATTGGTGGCATTGTGTTGTGCAAAACAAATGCACATTTTAGAGTGGACTTTTATTGTCCCCAGCACAAGGTGCACCTGTGTAATGATCACACTGTTTAATCAATTTCTTGATTTGCCACACCTGTCAGGTGGATGGATTATCTTGTCAATGGAGAAATGCTCACTAACAGGGATGTAAACAAATTTGCGCACAACATTTTAGAGAAAAAAAGAAGCTTTTTTTGAGCGTATGGAACATTTCTGTGATCTTTTATTTTATGAAACATGGGACTTCACATGATCAGTGTATATGTTGAAATAGTATCCATGACAACCACTTGATAAATACAAATATACATAATGTAGTCTGGACTTTTTCTACGTTTTGTTTTTTGTTACAGCATTATACTAAAATGGATTAAAAGTGGTTGTAATTTATTAAAAATCAAGAAAACAGAAAAAAAACTTATTTATTTACATGAGTATTCAAACCTTTTGCTATGAGTCTCGAAATTGAGCTCAGGTGCATCCTGTTTCCATTGATCAAGCCATGAGGTTGAAAGAATTGTCCTTAGAGCTCAGAGACAGGATTGTGTCGAGGCACAGATCTGGGGAAGG
>NC_056453.1:44308122-44315622 GCF_018296145.1 Oncorhynchus tshawytscha
AGCATTTGATTTTGCCTACATCACATGAAACCTGTTTTCACACCTTAAATATCAATATGAACATTTGATAAAGCAGTGATTCCATTACTAGTACTCCCTGTCATAGACTGGGTGACTAGACTACTGTCCCACTGATGGCCCATAAAGGGATTTGATGTCTTTCATTCATTCATGATTGATTAGAATGACATATTTCAGAACATTGACACCCTTATTGGTCAATCAGCTCACAGTTTTCTGAACACTATAGATACAGGCTATAGATACAGACTATAGATACAGGCTATAGATACAGGCTTTACATAGGCTATAGATACAGGCTTTCACCACCTGGGGGCGGCCCGTCAGGAAGTCCAGTACCCAGTTGCACAGGGCGGGGTCGAGACCCAGGGTCTCGAGCTTGATGACGAGCTTGGAGGGTACTATGGTGTTAAATGCCGAGCTGTAGTCGATGAACAGCATTCTCACATAGGTATTCCTCTTGTCCAGATGGGTTAGGGCAGTGTGCAGTGTGGTTGAGATTGCATCGTCTGTGGACCTATTTGGGCGGTAAGCAAATTGGAGTGGGTCAGGTAGGGTGTCAGGTAGGGTGGAGGTGATATGGTCCTTGACTAGTCTCTCAAAGCACAGAAGTGAGTGCTACAGGGCGGTAGTCGTTTAGCTCAGTTACCTTAGCTTTCTTGGGAACAGGAACAATGGTGGCCATCTTGAAGCATGTGGGAACAGCAGACTGGGATAGGGATTGATTGAATATGTCCGTAAACACACCAGCCAGCTGGTCTGCGCATGCTCTGAGGGCGCGGCTGGGGATGCCGTCTGGGCCTGCAGCCTTGCGAGGGTTAACACGTTTAAATGTCTTACTCACCTCGGCTGCAGTGAAGGAGAGACCGCATGTTTTCATTGCAGGCCGTGTCAGTGGCACTGTATTGTCCTCAAAGCGGGCAAAAAAGTTATTTAGTCTGCCTGGGAGCAAGACATCCTGGTCCGTGACTGGGCTGGTTTTCTTTTTGTAGTCCGTGATTGACTGTAGACCCTGCCACATACCTCTTGTGTCTGAGCCGTTGAATTGAGATTCTACTTTGTCTCTGTACTGGCGCTTAGCTTGTTTGATAGCCTTGCGGAGGGAATAGCTGCACTGTTTGTATTCGGTCATGTTACCAGACACCTTGCCCTGATTAAAAGCAGTGGTTCGCGCTTTCAGTTTCACACGAATGCTGCCATCAATCCACGGTTTCTGGTTAGGGAATGTTTTAATCGTTGCTATGGGAACGACATCTTCAACGCAAGTTCTAATGAACTCGCTCACCGAATCAGCGTATTCGTCAATGTTGTTGTCTGACGCAATACGAAACATATCCCAGTCCACGTGATGGAAGCTACAGAAATGAGTAACGAATCATGACAACGAGGTTATAATAACTTCCTTATCAGTTTCTCTTTTTCTTATATTGAAAATCTGCGTGTTTTAATGCATTCATTCACATTCATTCATTCATTCATTCATGTGTTTTGTAGGCTTATGTATTGTATTTTTCCAAGCCCTGTTTTTTGGAGATATCACAAAAATAAGGCTACACGTTTTTAAAATGGTAGTAGCATCTATCCACAGACTGTGGGATAAGACAACTAACGAGGAGCTAACGAGGAGCTAACGAGGAACTAACAAGGAGCTAACGAGCTAACTTTGTTTCGGTACACTGATTCTTTGTCACTGTTTATTTGGACAAATTCAGATTTCGCAGGTGCTCGTATAGTTCGAATTTGGGGGGAAAGTGGAGGGGATATTTGGCTCATAGACGAGTCTGAAACTGTCTGTCTTTGTTTAATATCCATCTCATTAGTACATTTCTTTGACACGTCTCACACCAGAAGGAATACCAAGCATCTGACACAATCACGGTTGAGATCCTTTTACTATGGGCTAGAAGTCTAGATCTCTTCGGGAGAACACAGGGAGGGAACAGAGAGCCCAGATACAGCCAGCCATCTGCAATGCAACACACACACACACACACACACACACACACACACACACACACACACACACACACACACACACACACACACACACACACACACACACACACACACACACACACACACACACACACACACACACACACACACACACACACACACACACACACACACCTCTACAGGGGCTAGTCTGGATACCACATCAAAACGGTCTAAAATACCCTACCTCCCTGAGTGTGTGTCAATGTGCAGTGTCATTGCAACATGTGTGTGTGTGTGTGTGTAGTATAGCAGACAGACGACAGCTTGTCATGATGAAAAGCTATATTCTCATCTGAGTCCTGACACAAACACACCAAACACACCATGATACCCGAGGGACTGTGTGTGTCGTAGGGCATTTGAAATGATTTCACTGTCCAAATAATATTAAGATATTATTACGGATATCTAAAGAAAAAAAAGAAAAAAGAAAAACCGGTGTGTTTTTTAAAACTTCAATGGAGACCGCGCTCTGCTTGTTTCAGCAGGGAAGGGGCCGGTGAGGAGCAGGGGCCGGTGAGGAGCAGGGGCCGGTGAGGAGCAGGGGCCGGTGAGGAGCAGGGGCCGGTGAGGAGCAGGCTCTGCTTGTTTCAGCAGGGAAGGGGCCGGTGAGGAGCAGGGGCCGGTGAGGAGCAGAGCAGGGGCCGGGGCCGGTGAGGAGCAGGGGCCGGTGAGGAGCAGGTGCCAACTGACTAGTTAGACTAAGTGGTGCAAGTTAGACTAACTGACTGGTGCTAGTTAGACTATAGTGACTGGTGTAGTTAGACTATAGTGACTGGTGCTAGTTAGACTAACTGACTGGTGCTAGTTAGACTATAGTGACTGGTGCTAGTTAGACTATAGTGACTGGTGCTAGTTAGACTAACTGACTGGTGCTAGTTAGACTATAGTGACTGGTGCTAGTTAGACTATAGTGACTGGTGCTAGTTAGACTAACTGACTGGTGCTAGTTAGACTATAGTGACTGGTGCTAGTTAGACTATAGTGACTGGTGCTAGTTAGACTATAGTGACTGGTGCTAGTTGGACTATAGTGACTGGTGCTAGTTAGACTAACTGACTGGTGCTAGTTAGACTATAGTGACTGGTGCTAGTTAGACTATAGTGACTGGTGCTAGTTAGACTAACTGACTATAGTGACTGGTGCTAGTTAGACTATAGTGACTGGTGCTAGTTATACTATAGTGACTGGTGCTAGTTAGACTATAGTGACTGGTGCTAGTTAGACTATAGTGACTGGTGCTAGTTAGACTATAGTGACTGGTGCTAGTTAGACTATAGTGACTGGTGCTAGTTAGACTAATAGTGACTGGTGCTAGTTAGACTATAGTGACTGGTGCTAGTTAGACTAAGTGACTGGTGCTAGTGACTATAGTGACTGGTGCTAGTTAGACTATAGTGACTGGTGCTAGTTGACTGGTGACTATAGTGACTGGTGCTAGAGTTAGTGACTAGATAGTGACTGGTGCTAGTTAGACTATAGTGACTGGTGCTAGTTAGACTAACTGACTGGTGCTAGTTAGACTATAGTGACTGGTGCTAGTTAGACTATAGTGACTGGTGCTAGTTAGACTAACTGACTGGTGCTAGTTAGACTATAGTGACTGGTGCTAGTTAGTGACTGACTGGTGCTAGTTAGACTATAGTGACTGGTGCTAGTTAGACTATAGTGACTGGTGCTAGTGAGACTAACTATAGTGACTGGTGCTGCTAGTTAGACTATAGTGACTGGTGCTAGTTAGACTATAGTGACTGGTGCTAGTTAGACTAACTGACTGGTGCTAGTTAGACTATAGTGACTGGTGCTAGTTAGACTATAGTGACTGGTGCTAGTTATACTATAGTGACTGGCGCTAGTTAGACTATAGTGACTGGTGCTAGTTCGACTAACTGACTGGTGCTAGTTAGACTATAGTGACTGGTGCTAGTTAGTGACCTGTGCTAGTTCGACTATAGTGACTGGTGCTAGTTAGACTATAGTGACTGGTGCTAGTTAGACTAACTGACTGGTGCTAGTTAGACTATAGTGACTGGTGCTAGTTAGACTATAGTGACTGGTGCTAGTTAGACTAACTGACTGGTGCTAGTTAGACTATAGTGACTGGTGCTAGTTAGACTATAGTGACTGGTGCTAGTTATACTATAGTGACTGACGCTAGTTAGACTATAGTGACTGGTGCTAGTTAGACTAACTGACTGGTGCTAGTTAGACTATAGTGACTGGTGCTAGTTAGACTAACTGACTGGTGCTAGTGACTGACTGGTAGTTAGACTAACTGACTGGTGCTAGTTAGACTATAGTGACTGGTGCTAGTTAGACTATAGTGACTGGTGCTAGTTAGACTAACTGACTGGTGCTAGTTAGACTATAGTGACTGGTGCTAGTTAGACTATAGTGACTGGTGCTAGTTAGACTATAGTGACTGGTGCTAGTTAGACTATAGTGACTGGTTGACTATAGTGACTGGACTACTATAGTGACTGGTGCTAGTTAGACTATAGTGACTGGTGCTAGTTAGTGACTGGTGCTAGTTAGACTATAGTGACTGGTGCTAGTTAGACTATAGTGACTGGTGCTAGTTAGACTAACTGACTGGTGAGTTAGACTATAGTGACTGGTGCTAGTTAGACTATAGTGACTGGTGCTAGTTAGACTATAGTGACTGGTAGACTATAGTGAGTAGTTAGACTAACTGACTGGTGCTAGTTAGACTATAGTGACTGGTGCTAGTTAGACTATAGTGACTGGTGCTAGTTAGACTAACTGACTGGTGCTAGTTAGTTAGTGACTGCTAGTTAGTGATAGTTGAGTGACTGGTGCTAGTTAGACTATAGTGACTGGTGCTAGTTAGACTATAGTGACTGGTGCTAGTTAGACTAACTGACTGGTGCTAGTTAGACTATAGTGACTGGTGCTAGTTAGTGACTGGTGCTAGTTAGACTATAGTGACTGGTGACTGGTAGTTAGACTATAGTGACTGGTCCTAGTTAGACTAACTGACTGGTGCTAGTTAGACTATAGTGACTGGTGCTAGTTAGACTATAGTGACTGGTGCTAGTTAGACTAACTGACTGGTGCTAGTGAAACTAACTGACTGGTGCTAGTTAGACTATAGTGACTGGTGCTAGTTAGTGACTGGTGCTAGTTAGACTATAGTGACTGGCGCTGGTTAGACTATAGTGACTGGTGCTCGTTAGACTACAGTGACTGGTGCTAGTTGGACTATAGTGACTGGTGCTAGTTAGACTAACTGACTGGTGCTAGCTAGTTAGACTAGTTATAGTGACTGGTGCTAGTTTGACTAACTGACTGGTGCTAGTTAGACTATAGTGACTGGTGCTAGTTAGTGACTGGTGCTAGTTAGACTATAGTGACTGGTGCTAGTTAGACTATAGTGACTGGTGCTAGTGATTAGACTAACTGACTGGTGCTAGTTAGACTATAGTGACTGGTGCTAGTTAGTGACTATAGTGACTGGTGCTAGTTATACTATAGTGACTGGTGCTAGTTAGACTATAGTGACTGGTGCTAGTTAGACTAACTGACTGGTGCTAGTTAGACTATAGTGACTGGTGCTAGTTAGACTTAGTGACTGGTGCTAGTTAGACTATAGTGACTGGTGCTAGTTAGACTAACTGACTGGTGCTAGTTAGACTATAGTGACTGGTGCTAGTTAGTGACTGGTGCTAGTTAGACTATAGTGACTGGTGCTAGTTAGACTATAGTGACTGGTGCTAGTTAGACTAACTGACTGGTGCTAGTTAGACTATAGTGACTGGTGCTAGTGTTAGACTATAGTGACTGGTGCTAGTTAGACTAACTGACTGGTGCTAGTTAGACTATAGTGACTGGTGCTAGTTAGACTATAGTGACTGGTGCTAGTTAGACTATAGTGACTGGTGCTAGTTAGACTATAGTGACTGGTGCTAGTTAGACTAACTGACTGGTGCTAGTTAGACTATAGTGACTGGTGCTAGTTAGACTATAGTGACTGGTGCTAGTTAGACTAACTGACTGGTGCTAGTTAGACTATAGTGACTGGTGCTAGTTAGACTATAGTGACTATAGTGACTGGTGCTAGTTAGACTAACTGACTGGTGCTAGTCCATGTCGTAGACTATAGTGATTAGAAATCTCCTACTTAGTTAGACTATAGTGACTGCACATGGAGCCTCTGACTGTAATGCTGCTTTGACTGGTGCCAACAACCATAACAGTGACTGGTCTAGTTAGACACATTCAACATTTATAATATAATGGTCTATCCTTGTGAATATTAAAGTCCCATCCCTAGTGACTGGTGCACAGACTATAGTGACTGGTCTATCCTTCTGAATATAGTAAAGTCCCATCCCTATAGTGGAGCACAGACTATAGTGACTGGTCTATCCTAACTGACTGGTGCTGAATAGTGACTTAAAGTCCCATCCCTATAGTGTGGAGCACAGACTATAGTGACTGGTCTATCCTTCTGAATATTAAAGTCCCATCCCTATATAGTGTGGAGCACAGACTATAGTGACTGGTCTATCCTTGACTGAATATTAAGTGAGTCCCATCCCTATAGTGACTGGTGCACAGACTATAGTGACTGGTCTATCCTTCTGAATATTAGAAAGTGTCCCATCCCTAATAGTGGAGCACAGACTATAGTTGACTGGTCTAGTCCATTCTGAATATTAAAGTCCCATCCCTATAGTGGAGCACAGACTATTTGACTGGTCTATTCCTTCCTGAATATTAAAGTCCCATCCCTATAGTGGAGCACAGACTATAGTGACTGGTCTATCCTTCTGAATATTAAAGTCCCATCCCTATAGTGGAGCACAGACTATAGTGACTGGTCTATCCTTGTGAATATTAAAGTCCCATCCCTATAGTGGAGCACAGACTATAGTGACTGGTCTATCCTTCTGAATATTAAAGTCCCATCCCTATAGTGGAGCACAGACTATAGTGACTGGTCTATCCTTGTGAATATTAAAGTCCCATCCCTATAGTGGAGCACAGACTATAGTGACTGGTCTATCCTTGTAGTACAGAAATGTCACTTAGATGTATTTCATTTTAGATAAAACCTTTTCATTGTTAAAATATATATTTTTTGATAATGAGGAATAATTAATAGAACACTAATGTCAGGTCAGATATTTGAATAACCATGGTAACAATTAGCACTCAGCGCAGTGTGTGTGTGTGTGTGTGTGTGTGAGAGAGTGCGTGTGTGTGTGTGTTTGTCTGTGTGTGTGTGTGTGTGTGTGTGTGTGTGTGTGTGTGTGTGTCTGTGTGTGTGTGTGTGTGTGTGTGTGTGTGTGTGTGTGTGTGTGTGTGTGTGTGTGTGTGTGTACGTGTGTGTGTACGTGTACGTGTGTGTCTGTGTGTGTGTGTGTGTGTGTGTGTGTGTACATGTGTGTGTATGTGTGTGTGTGTGTGTGTGTGTGTGTGTGTGTACATGTGTGTGTACGTGTGTGTTTGTCTGTG
>NC_056453.1:44325622-44353122 GCF_018296145.1 Oncorhynchus tshawytscha
CAAGGACTCTGCTGTTATAATATGAATGGGGGGCAAGGACTCCTGCTGTTATAATATGAATGGGGGGGCTCAAGGACACTGCTGGTATAATATGAATGGGGGGGTCAAGGACACTGCTGTTATAATATGAATGGGGGAGGGGTGGGGGGATCAAAAACTCACTGCTGCTATAATATGAATGGGGGAGGGGTGGGGGCTCAAGAACTCACTGCTGCTATAATATGAATGGGGGCTCAAGGACACTGCTGCTATAATATGATTGGGGGGCTCAACGACTCACTGCTGTTATAATATGAATGGGGGAGGCTCAAGGACTCACTGCTGCTATAATATGAATGGGGGGGCTCAAGGACACTGCTGGTATAATATGCATGGGGGGCTCAAGGACTGTGCTGTTATAATATGAATGGGGAGGGGCTCAAGGTCTCTGCTGGTATAATATGAATGGGGGCTCAAGAACTCTGCTGTTATAATATGAATGGGGGGAGGACACTGCTGGTATAATATGAATGGGGGGCTCAAGGACTCTGCTGTTATAATATGAATGGGGGGCTCAAGGACACTGCTGTTATAATATGAATGGGGGGCTCAAGGACACAGCTGTTATAATATGAATGGGGGCTCAAGGACTCTGCTGTTATAATATGAATGGGGGCAAAGACTCCGCTGTTATAATATGAATGGGGGGGCAAGGACACTGCCGGTATAATATGAATGGGGGGGTCAAGGACACTGCTGTTATAATATGAATGGGGGGCTCAAGGACACTGCTGGTATAATATGAATGGGGGCTCAAGGACACTGCTGGTATAATATGAATGGGGGCTCAAGGACACTGCTGGTATAATATGAATGGGGGGGCTCAAGGACACTGCTGGTATAATATGAATGGGGGCTCAAGGACACTGCTGGTATAATATGAATGGGGGGCTCAAGGACACTGCTGGTATAATATGAATGGGGGGGCTCAAGGACTCACTGCTGATATAATATGAATGGGGGGGCTCAAGGACTCACTGCTGCTATAATATGAAGGGGGGGCTCAAGGACACTGCTGGTATAATATGAATGGGGGCCAAGGACACTGCTGGTATAATATGAATGGGGGTCAAGGACACTGCTGGTATAATATGAATGGGGGGCTCAAGGACTCACTGCTGATATAATATGAATGGGGGGGCTCAAGGACTCACTGCTGCTATAATATGAAGGGGGGCTCAAGGACACTGCTGGTATAATATTAATGGGGGGGCCAAGGACACTGCTGGTATAATATGAATGGGGGGGCTCAAGGACACTGCTGGTATAATATGAAGGGGGGGCTCAAGGACACATCCGTACTAGACTGTACCGTGGAACAACCAGCTGATAGAGGGGATGGTACCGTGGAACAACCAGCTGATAGAGGGGATGGTACCGTGGAACAACCAGCTGATAGAGGGGATGGTACCGTGGAACAACCAGCTGATAGAGGGGATGGTACTGTGGAACAACCAGCTGATAGAAGGGATGGTACCGTGGAACAACCAGCTGATAGAGGGGATGGTACCGTGGAACAACCAGCTGATAGAAGGGATGGTACCGTGGAACAACCAGCTGATAGAGGGGTTGGTACTGTGGAACAACCAGCTGATAGAGGGGATGGTACCGTGGAACAACCAGCTGATAGAGGGGATGGTACCGTGGAACAACCAGCTGATAGAGGGGATGGTACCGTGGAACAACCAGCTGATAGAGGGGATGGTACCGTGGAACAACCAGCTGATAGAGGGGATGGTACCGTGGAACAACCAGCTGATAGAGGGGATGGTACCGTGGAACAACCAGCTGATAGAGGGGATGGTACCGTGGAACAACCAGCTGATAGAGGGGATGATACCGTGGAACAACCAGCTGATAGAGGGGATGATTCTAACACCCTGACAGCATCTAATAAATGGACTCATCTGCCCAAGCACACACACACACACACACACACTACACACACACTGCCTGCACACACTGCACACACACACGATAACACACACACACACTGCACACACACACACACACACACACACACACACACACACACACACACACACACAGCCTGCACACACTGCACACACACTACCAAAGGAACTAATACATCTGGAGTTGGCTGTGGAGGCCTAGAGATCGATGATGTGTACAACGAGAGATATCCCAGAGCTAGCTCGGCTGCTGAGAAGTAGATAAGAGACAGAAGGAGTCTGTCTCTCTCTCGCTCATCGCACAGGAGAGGAGACATGCGAGGTCGCCAGATGTCATAATGGAGTCGCGGGAGAATTTCCCAAATACCCCCCCCCCAAAAAAATTACATAAAAATGAGATATTATAATATCGTCTTTGTAGCTCACAATCATTGTAATGTGGTTAACCTTATAAATGTAAATGAAACCTAAAGCACACCCTATTGCAGAGACTTATATATTACCGGCTGCGAAATGGTGAAAACAACACCATTGTCAGATAACAGTGAACTAGAACCGCCAACGGCCACCAACGGCCTAAAAAAATCATTTAAAAAAATGTGTTCTGCTCCTTCCCTGACTCTTCCTACATGTTTGTATTTTACACTGCTCATTTGTCACAATTTTGAAATTACACCAGACAATGTTCTGTAGGATGTTGGTACCCAGCCAGGCTCCAAGAATGCCCCTGCTGTCTCTGCCTGGCCGGTTCCCCTCTCTCCAATGGGATTCTCTGCCTCTAACCCTATTACGGGGGCTGAGTCACTGGCTTACTGGTGCTCTTCCATGCCGTCCCTAGGAGGGGTGCGACACTTGAGTGGGTTGATTCACTGATGTGGTCTTCCTGTCTCGGTTGGCACCCCACCTTGGGTTGTGCGGTGGCGGAGATCTTTGTGGGCTATACTCGGCCTTGTCTCAGGATGGTAAGTTGGTGGTTGAAGATATCGCTCTAGTGGTGTGGGGGCTGTGCTTTGGCAAAGTGGGTGGGGTTATATCCTGCCTGTTTGGCCCTGTCCGGGGATGTCATCGGATGGGGCCACAGTGTCTACTGACCTCTCCTGTGTCAGCCTCCAGTATTTATGCTGCAGTAGTTTATGTGTCGGGGGACTAGGGTCAGTCTGTTATATCTGGGAGTACTTCTCCTGTCTTATCCGGTGTCCTGTGTGAATTTAAGTATGCTCTCTCTAATTCTCTCTTTCTTTCTCTCTCTGAGGACCTGAGCCCTAGGACCATGTCTCAGGACTACCTGGCATGATGACTCCTTGCTGTCCCCAGTCCACCTGGCCGTGCTGCTGCTCCAGTTTCAACTGTTCTGCCTGCGGCTATGGAATCCTGACCTGTTCACCGGACGTGCTACCTGTCCCAGACCTGCTGTTTTCAACTCTCTAGAGACAGCAGGAGCGGTGGAGATACTCTTAATGATCGGCTATGAAAAGCCAACTGACATTTACTCCTGAGGTGCTGACCTGTTGCACCCTCGACAACTACTGTGATTATTATTATTTGTGAACATTTGAACATCTTGGCCATGTTCTGTTATAATTTCCACCCGGCACAGCCAGAAGAGGACTGGCCACCCCTCATTGCCTGGTTCATAGCCTGGTTCCTCTATAGGTTTCTTCCTAGGTTTTGGCCTTTCTAGGGAGTTTTTCCTAGCCACCGTGCGTCTACACCTGCATTGCTTGCTGTTTGGGGTTTTAGGCTGGGTTTCTGTACAGCACTTTGAGATATCAGCTACATTTGATTGATTGAAGACTATGTGCTGTAGGACGTTGGTACCCAGCCAGGTGTTAATGCATCTCTCTCTCTCTCTCTCTCTCTCTCTCTCTCTCTCTCTCTCTCTCTCTGTCTCCTCACTGAATGACAAATGGATGAACGGGCAATAATTGTGCACCTTACTTCACAATTGAATTTACAATGAGGCCTAACTGAATGATAAGCAGGGTGAAAGAGGTTGATTTAATTTAGAAAGACAGTGGTGTAATGATGTGTTCATGTGATGCTTGTTGATCAGCAGCAAATCATTTAATCACGTTCCTTTGCAGATTGATACTATTCTTTTTTTTTTTTTTTACATTTGTCCTTTTGTAAAAAATAAATAAATAATTCAATGTAAAAACAATCTGTTATGGGACTGTAACTCAGTACCTAATCTAATGTAAAGGAAACGACAACGTGCCCCACATTGCAGGAGGCCTTTAGAATCATGATAAAACATATTGACTCTATTCAGGGGTGCAATGAGCAGGAAACAAACAATGCCAGTCAGCCTGCACAGCTGGCCCACCAGCTACACCGACACTACACCTAAACTACACCTAAACTACACCGACACTACACCGACACTACACCTAAACTACACCTAAACTACACCGACACTACACCGACACTACACCTAAACTACACCGACACTACACCGACACTACACCGACACTACACCGACACTCCACCGACACTATACTGACACTACACCAACACTACACAGACACTACACCGACACTACACCGACACTACACCGACACTCCACCGACACTATACTGACACTACACCGACACTACACCGACACTACACCGACACTATACCGACACTACACCGACACTATACCGACACTACACCGACACTACACCGACACTACACCGACACTACACCGACACTATACCGACACTACACCGACACTATACCGACACTACACCGACACTATACTGACACTACACCGACACTATACCGACACTACACAGACACTACACCGACACTATACCGACACTACACCGACACTACACCGACACTACACCGACACTATACCGACACTACACCGACACTATACCGACACTACACCGACACTATACCGACACTACACCGACACTATACCGACACTACACCGACACTACACCGACACTACACCGACACCACACCGACACTACCCCGGAACGAATTTCAAAACATAAGACCCTATAGACAAGGTTAAATTTGACAATAATCTGACGAGTGACAATATTACACTTATCAGTTGTCAAATTGAACATGAAGAGATGGACGCATCTTGTAATTGAACAAGACACAGGGAAAGGATCATTGTTTTATCAAATCTTCCTTCAGAGTCACATGCAGGTGAAACATTGTGATGTCTATATAGTATCAGAAAGATTCTGCTGATTCTACAATGCTTCCCTTTGTCAAATAACACTCAGAATTTAGTCCCGTTTTTTCTAGAATATTCCGTGATGTCCCCTTAATCTGAATGATGAGGAGGGTGATTAATCTGAATGATGAGGAGGGTGGTTAATCTGAATGATGAGGAGGGTGATTAATCTGAATGATGAGGAGGGTGATTAATCTGAATGATGAGGAGGGTGATTAATCTGAATGATGAGGAGGGTGATTAATCTGAATGATGAGGAGGGTGATTAATCTGAATGATGAGGAGGGTGATTAATCTGAATGATGAGGAGGGTGATTAATCTGAATGATGAGGAGGGTGATTAATCTGAATGATGAGGAGGGTGGTTAATCTGAATGATGAGGAGGGTGATTAATCTGAATGATGAGGAGGGTGGTTAATCTGAATGATGAGGAGGGTGATTAATCTGAATGATGAGGAGGGTGATTAATCTGAATGATGAGGAGGGTGGTTAATCTGAATGATGAGGAGGGTGATTAATCTGAATGATGAGGAGGGTGGTTAATCTGAATGATGAGGAGGGTGGTTAATCTGAATGATGAGGAGGGTGATTAATCTGAATGATGAGGAGGGTGGTTAATCTGAATGATGAGGAGGGTGATTAATCTGAATGATGAGGAGGGTGGTTAATCTGAATGATGAGGAGGGTGATTAATCTGAATGATGAAGGGTGTTAATCTGAATGATGAGGAGGGTGGGTGAGGAGGGTGATTAATCTGAATGATGAGGAGGGTGATTAATCTGAATGATGAGGAGGGTGGTTAATCTGAATGATGAGGAGGGAGGAGGGTTAATCTGAATGATGAGGAGGGTGGTTAATCTGAATGATGAGGAGGGTGGTTAATCTGAATGATGAGGAGGGTGATTAATCTGAATGATGAGGAGGGTGATTAATCTGAATGATGAGGAGGGTGGTTAATCTGAATGATGAGGAGGGTGATTAATCTGAATGATGTGTTAATCTGAATGATGGGAGGGATTAATCTGAATGATGAGGAGGGTGTTAATCTGAATGATGAGGAGGGTGATTAATCTGAATGATGAATGAATGATGAGGAGGGTGGTTAATCTGGTGAGGGTGGTTAATCTGAATGATGAGGAGGGTGATTAATCTGAATGATGAGGAGGGTGGTTAATCTGAATGATGAGGAGGGTGATTAATCTGAATGATGAGGAGGGTGATTAATCTGAATGATGAGGAGGGTGATTAATCTGAATGATGAGGAGGGTGATTAATCTGAATGATGAGGAGGGTGATTAATCTGAATGATGAGGAGGGTGATTAATCTGAATGATGAGGAGGGTGATTAATCTGAATGATGAGGAGGGTGATTAATCTGAATGATGAGGAGGGTGATTAATCTGAATGATGAGGAGGGTGGTTAATCTGAATGATGAGGAGGGTGGTTAATCTGAATGATGAGGAGGGTGATTAATCTGAATGATGAGGAGGGTGGTTAATCTGAATGATGAGGAGGGTGGTTAATCTGAATGATGAGGAGGGTGATTAATCTGAATGATGAGGAGGGTGGTTAATCTGAATGATGAGGAGGGTGGTTAATCTGAATGATGAGGAGGGTGGTTAATCTGAATGATGAGGAGGGTGGTTAATCTGAATGATGAGGAGGGTGATTAATCTGAATGATGAGGAGGGTGGTTAATCTGAATGATGAGGAGGGTGGTTAATCTGAATGATGAGGAGGGTGGTTAATCTGAATGATGAGGAGGGTTATTAATCTGAATGATGAGGAGGGTGATTAATCTGAATGATGAGGAGGGTGGTTAATCTGAATGATGAGGAGGGTGGTTAATCTGAATGATGAGGAGGGTGGTTAATCTGAATGATGAGGAGGGTGATTAATCTGAATGATGAGGAGGGTGGTTAATCTGAATGATGAGGAGGGTGATTAATCTGAATGATGAGGAGGGTGATTAATCTGAATGATGAGGAGGGTGGTTAATCTGAATGATGAGGAGGGTGATTAATCTGAATGATGAGGAGGGTGATTAATCTGAATGATGAGGAGGGTGATTAATCTGAATGATGAGGAGGGTGATTAATCTGAATGATGAGGAGGGTGATTAATCTGAATGATGAGGAGGGTGATTAATCTGAATGATGAGGGGGTGATTAATCTGAATGATGAGGGGGTGGTTAATCTGAATGATGAGGAGGGTGGTTAATCTGAATGATGAGGAGGGTGGTTAATCTGAATGATGAGGAGGGTGGTTAATCTGAATGATAAGGAGGGTGGTTAA
The DNA here is from genome assembly GCF_018296145.1 of Oncorhynchus tshawytscha. Lineage (NCBI taxonomy): Eukaryota > Metazoa > Chordata > Actinopteri > Salmoniformes > Salmonidae > Oncorhynchus > Oncorhynchus tshawytscha. The sequence continues at coordinate 44,333,051 of NC_056453.1, forward strand.
TCTGAATGATGAGGAGGGTGATTAATCTGAATGATGAGGAGGGTGATTAATCTGAATGATGAGGATGACTGAATATAGAACAACAGTGTAATGATGAAGAAGACTATAAGAAGACTTTATAATCTCCCCTGGGAGAGTCAAATCAGACTGAGTACAACATACAACGTGTGCAGTTCACAATGACAAGACCAAAGAACGGACGTACTGACAGCATTACAAATGCTGCAAAATTTAGATGAGTTGGGAGACGGATGGAGGATCGGATAGTGAGCTTGAAATCGACGTTGCTGATGATGATTCTGATGTTGACTTGAAGCCTCTGTCTCCGATGCCTGAGCTTCGCCACAGAAAAACCAGAACAGAGCAAATTGAGATGGTGATCCCAACTGCCACGGTGAGACAGGAGTCTAGGAGGGATGGCACAGTAAGACAGGAGTCTAGGAGGGATGGCACAGTGAGACAGGAGTCTAGGAGGGATGGCACAGTGAGACAGGAGTCTAGGAGGGATGGCACAGTGAGACAGGAGTCTAGGAGGGATGGCACAGTGAGACAGGAGTCTAGGAGGGATGGCACAGTGAGACAGGAGTCTAGGAGGGATTGCACAGTGAGACAGGAGTCTAGGAGGGATGGCACAGTGAGACAGGAGTCTAAGAGGATGGCACAGTGAGACAGGAGTCTAGGAGGGATGGCACAGTGAGACAGGAGTCTAGTAGGGATGGCACAGTGAGACAGGAGTCTGGGAGGGATGGCACAGTGAGACAGGAGTCTAGGAGGGATGGCACAGTGAGACAGGAGTCTAATAGGGATGGCACAGTGAGACAGGAGTCTAGGAGGGATGGCACAGTGAGACAGGAGTCTGAGAGGGATGGCAGGGTGAGATAGGAGTCTAAGAGGGATGGCACAGTGAGACAGGAGTCTAGGAGGGATGGCACAGTAAGACAGGAGTCTAGGAGGGATGGCACAGTGAGACAGGAGTCTAGGAGGGATGGCACAGTGAGACAGGAGTCTAGGAGGGATGGCACAGTAAGACAGGAGTCTAGGAGGGATGGCACAGTGAGACAGGAGTCTGGGAGGGATGGCACAGTAAGACAGGAGTCTAAGAGGGATGGTACAGTGAGACAGGAGTCTAGGAGGGATGGCACAGTGAGACAGGAGTCTAGGAGGGATGGCACAGTGAGACAGGAGTCTAGGAGGGATGGCACAGTGAGACAGGAGTCTAGGAGGGATGGCACAGTAAGACAGGAGTCTAGGAGGGATGGCACAGTGAGACAGGAGTCTAGGAGGGATGGCACAGTGAGACAGGAGTCTAGGAGGGATGGCACAGTAAGACAGGAGTCTAGGAGGGATGGCACAGTGAGACAGGAGTCTGGGAGGGATGGCACAGTAAGACAGGAGTCTAAGAGGGATGGTACAGTGAGACAGGAGTCTAGGAGGGATGGCACAGTGAGACAGGAGTCTAGGAGGGATGGCACAGTGAGACAGGAGTCTAAGAGGGATGGCACGGTGAGACAGGAGGCTAAGAGGGATGGCACGGTGAGACAGGAGTCTGGGAGGGATGGCACAGTGAGACAGGAGTCTAAGAGGGATGGACAGTGGGACAGGAGTCTAGGAGGGATGGCACGGTGAGACAGGAGTCTAGGAGGGATGGCACAGTGAGACAGGAGTCTGAGAGGATGGCACAGTAAGACAGGAGTCTAAGAGGGATGGTACAGTGAGACAGGAGTCTAGGAGGGATGGCACAGTGAGACAGGAGTCTAGGAGGGATGGCACAGTGAGACAGGAGTCTAAGAGGGATGGCACAGTGAGACAGGAGTCTAGGAGGGATGGCACAGTGAGACAGGAGTCTGAGAGGGATGGCACAGTAAGACAGGAGTCTAAGAGGGATGGTACAGTGAGACAGGAGTCTAGGAGGGATGGGCAGTGAGACAGGAGTCTAGGAGGGATGGCACAGTGAGACAGGAGTCTAAGAGGGATGGCACGGTGAGACAGGAGTCTAAGAGGGATGGTACAGTGAGACAGGAGTCTGGGAGGGATGGCACAGTGAGACAGGAGTCTAAGAGGGATGGCACAGTGAGACAGGAGTCTAGGAGGGATGGCACAGTGAGACAGGAGTCTAGGAGGGATGGCACAGTGAGACAGGAGTCTAAGAGGATGGCACGGTGAGACAGGAGTCTAGGAGGGATGGCACAGTGAGACAGGAGTCTAAGAGTGATGGCACAGTGAGACAGGAGTCTAAGAGGGATGGCACAGTGAGACAGGAGTCTAGGAGGGATGGCACAGTGAGACAGGAGTCTGGGAGGGATGGCACGGTGAGACAGGAGTCTAGGAGGGATGGCACAGTGAGACAGGAGTCTAGTAGGGATGGCACAGTGAGACAGGAGTCTAAGAGGGATGGCACAGTGAGACAGGAGTCTAGGAGGGATGGCACAGTGAGACAGGAGTCTAAGAGGGATGGCACAGTGAGACAGGAGTCTAGGAGGGATGGCACAGTGAGACAGGAGTCTAGGAGGGATGGCACAGTGAGACAGGAGTCTAAGAGGGATGGCACAGTGAGACAGGAGTCTAGGAGGGATGGCACAGTGAGACAGGAGTCTAGGAGGGATGGCACAGTGAGACAGGAGTCTAGGAGGGATGGCACAGTGAGACAGGAGTCTAGGAGGGATTGCACAGTGAGACAGGAGTCGAGGAGGGATGGCACAGTGAGACAGGAGTCTAGGAGGGATGGCACAGTGAGACAGGAGTCTAGGAGGGATGGCACAGTGAGACAGGAGTCTAAGAGGGATGGCACGGTGAGACAGGAGTCTAGGAGGGATGGCACAGTGAGACAGGAGTCTAAGAGTGATGGCACAGTGAGACAGGAGTCTAAGAGGGATGGCACAGTGAGACAGGAGTCTAGGAGGGATGGCACGGTGAGACAGGAGTCTGGGAGGGATGGCACGGTGAGACAGGAGTCTAGGAGGGATGGCACAGTGAGACAGGAGTCTAGTAGGGATGGCACAGTGAGACAGGAGTCTAAGAGGGATGGCACAGTGAGACAGGAGTCTAGGAGGGATGGCACAGTGAGACAGGAGTCTAGGAGGGATGGCACAGTGAGACAGGAGTCTAGGAGGGATGGCACAGTGAGACAGGAGTCTGGGAGGGATGGCACGGTGAGACAGGAGTCTAAGAGGGATGGCACAGTGAGACAGGAGTCTAGGAGGGATGGCACAGTGAGACAGGAGTCTGGGAGGGATGGCACAGTGAGACAAGAGTCTAGGAGGGATGGCACAGTGAGACAGCAGTCTGGGAGGGATGGCACAGTGAGACAAGAGTCTAAGAGGGATGGCACAGTGAGAAAGGAGTCTGGGAGGGATGGCACAGTGAGACAGGAGTCTAAGAGGGATGGCACGGTGAGACAGGAGTCTGAGAGGGATGGCACAGTAAGACACGAGTCTAAGAGGGATGGTACAGTGAGACAGGAGTCTAAGAGGGATGGCACAGTGAGACAAGAGTCTAAGAGGGATGGCACAGTGAGACAGGAGTCTGAGAGGGATGGCACAGTAAGACACGAGTCTAAGAGGGATGGTACAGTGAGACAGGAGTCTAAGAGGGATGGCACAGTGAGACAAGAGTCTAAGAGGGATGGCACAGTGAGACAGGAGTCTGGGAGGGATGGCACAGTGAGACAGGAGTCTGAGAGGGATGGCACAGTGAGACAGGAGTCTGAGAGGGATGGCACAGTGAGACAGGAGTCTGAGAGGGATGACACAGTGAGACAGGAGTCTAGGAGGGATGGCACAGTGAGACAGGAGTCTAGGAGGGATGGCACAGTGAGACAGGAGTCTAAGAGGGATGGCACGGTGAGACAGGAGTCTAGGAGGGATGGCACAGTGAGACAGGAGTCTGGGAGGGATGGCACGGTGAGACAGGAGTCTAGGAGGGATGGCACAGTGAGACAGGAGTCTGGGAGGGATGGCACAGTGAGACAAGAGTCTAGGAGGGATGGCACAGTGAGACAGCAGTCTGGGAGGGATGGCACAGTGAGACAAGAGTCTAAGAGGGATGGCACAGTGAGAAAGGAGTCTGGGAGGGATGGCACAGTGAGACAGGAGTCTAAGAGGGATGGCACAGTGAGACAGCAGTCTGGGAGGGATGGCACAGTGAGACAGGAGTCTGGGAGGGATGGCACAGTGAGACAGGAGTCTGGGAGGGATGGCACAGTGAGACAGCAGTCTGGGAGGGATGGCACAGTGAGACAGGAGTCTAGGAGGGATGGCACAGTGAGACAGGAGTCTAGGAGGGATGGCACAGTGAGACAGGAGTCTGGGAGGGATGGCACAGTGGGACAAGAGTCTAAGAGGGATGGCACAGTGAGACAAGAGTCTAAGAGGGATGGTACAGTGAGACATGAGTCTAGGAGGGATGGCACAGTGAGACAGGAGTCTAGGAGGGATGGCACGGTGAGACAGGAGTCTGGGAGGGATGGCACAGTGAGACAGGAGTCTAGTAGGGATGGCACAGTGAGACAGGAGTCTAGTAGGGATGGCACAGTGAGACAGGAGTCTAGTAGGGATGGCACAGTGAGACAGGAGTCTAGTAGGGATGGCACGGTGAGACAGGAGTCTAAGAGGGATGGCACGGTGAGACAGGAGTCTGGGAGGGATGGTACAGTGAGACAGGAGTCTGGGAGGCATGGCACAGTGAGACAGGAGTCTAAGAGGGATGGCACAGTGAGACAGGAGTCTAAGAGGGATGGCACAGTGAGACAGGAGTCTAAGAGGGATGGCACAGTGAGACAGGAGTCTAAGAGGGATGGCACAGTGAGACAGGAGTCTAAGAGGGATAGCACGGTGAGACAGGAGTCTAGGAGGGATGGCACAGTGAGACAGGAGTCTAGGAGGGATGGCACAGTGAGACAGGAGTCTAGGAGGGATGGTACAGTGAGACAGGAGTCTAGGAGGGATGGCACAGTGAGACAGGAGTCTGGGAGGGATGGCACAGTGAGACAAGAGTCTAAGAGGGATGGCACGGTGAGACAGGAGTCTAGGAGGGATGGTACAGTGAGACAGGAATCTGAGAGGGATGGCACAGTAAGACAGGAGTCTAGGAGGGATGGTACAGTGAGACAGGAGTCTAGGAGGGATGGCACAGTGAGACAGGAGTCTAGGAGGATGGCACAGTAAGACAGGAGTCTAGGAGGGATGGTACAGTGAGACAGGAGTCTAGGAGGGATGGCACAGTGAGACAGGAGTCTAGGAGGGATGGCACAGTGAGACAGGAGTCTAAGAGGGATGGCACAGTGAGACAGGAGTCTAAGAGGGATGGCACAGTGAGACAGGAGTCTAAGAGGGATGGCACAGTGAGACAGGAGTCTGGGAGGGATGGCACAGTGAGACAGGAGTCTGGGAGGGATGGCACAGTGAGACAGGAGTCTAGGAGGGATGGCACAGTGAGACAGGAGTCTGAGAGGGATGGCACAGTGAGACAGGAGTCTAGGAGGGATGGCACAGTGAGACAGGAGTCTGGGAGGGATGGCAGGGTGAGACAGGAGTCTGGGAGGGATGGCACAGTGAGACAGGAGTCTAGGAGGGATGGCACAGTGAGACAGGAGTCTAGGAGGGATGGCACAGTGAGACAGGAGTCTAGGAGGGATGGCACAGTGAGACAGGAGTCTAAGAGGGATGGCACAGTGAGACAGGAGTCTAAGAGGGATGGCACAGTGAGACAGGAGTCTAGGAGGGATGGCACAGTGAGACAGGAGTCTGGGAGGGATGGCAGGGTGAGACAGGAGTCTAAGAGGGATGGCACAGTGAGACAGGAGTCTAGGAGGGATGGCACAGTGAGACAGGAGTCTAGGAGGGATGGCACAGTGAGACAGGAGTCTAAGAGGGATGGCACAGTGAGACAGGAGTCTAGGAGGGATGGCACAGTGAGACAGGAGTCTAGGAGGGATGGCACAGTGAGACAGGAGTCTAGTAGGGATGGCACAGTGAGACAGGAGTCTAGTAGGGATGGCACAGTGAGACAGGAGTCTAGTAGGGATGGCACGGTGAGACAGGAGTCTAGTAGTGATGGCACAGTGAGACAGGAGTCTAGTAGGGATGGCACAGTGAGACAGGAGCCTAGTAGGGATGGCACGGTGAGACAGGAGTCTAGTAGGGATGGCACAGTGAGACAGGAGCCTAGTAGGGATGGCACGGTGAGACAGGAGTCTAGTAGGGATGGCACGGTGAGACAGGAGTCTAGTAGTGATGGCACGGTGAGACAGGAGTCTAGTAGGGATGGCACGGTGAGACAGGAGCCTAGTAGGGATGGCACGGTGAGACAGGAGTCTAGTAGGATGGCACGGTGAGACAGGAGTCTAGTAGTGATGGCACGGTGAGACAGGAGTCTAGTAGGGATGGCACGGTGAGACAGGAGCCTAGTAGGGATGGCACGGTGAGACAGGAGTAAAACATAAAACTCACGGTACCCTTCGACCAGCTCATATCTGTGTGGCGCTGGAGTCAATGCTCTTCGGCATTAAAAACACATATCGATCCAGGTTGGATGTGACAGCGCCCCCCTTTGAGAAGCTCCGACGCGACATGAATCAAGCACCCCCATCTCATTAGTGGTTGGGGAGATCATTCCTAGTCAGACTAATTAGCAATTTACTGTCATAGCACCACATTAAAAATATGTGATGGTGAGTTGAGCAGACATTCAGAAATACTGTTAGAATGTATTTTAATTGACTGTAATAGCTCCCAATAAAAAAAAAAAATAAACATTGACTGTCAATTACATCATTGTTTTTCCACATGGTTGGGCTCGTAATAATTTTCGGATCTCAAAATGGGGTCGGGGGAGGCCAACATTTTTTGGGAACCCCTAGTTTAAATGAATCTTATATTAGACCTAATCTAGACTGTAAAATCTAGGTTTAGGATTAAAATCAGAGTTGTATTGTACCACTTGATTTTGAAATCTTTTAATCTAAGGTTAAATCACTAGTGTATGGTTAGTTACACGTGTCATAATGGGTTCACCATAGCGATATGTTCTCCTTCTATCCAGGCCTGGTCACCGCTAGCCAGCAAAGATAGTTTTCACCTCATCTAAAGTATCTAATTCATTTAATTCTGGGTCAAATAAATGAGCTGGCTAGTTGAGTTTTACATGATAAACCACAAGAGCTGAAATGTTTAAATCACAGTGAAAATATGAAGCACATACACAGACATACACAGACATACACAGACATCTGATGACCTTTGACCTCCTTCAGTGGCAGTTTAGATTTAATCCCCAAACTACATTGACATTAGATTTGACAACAAGATTTGATCTTGGTTTTAAGTCAAACGTAAACTTAGTTTAGATGAAGGATTCAATTGAACTAGGATTTAAATTTGAAACTAGGTTTAAAGTTTGTTGGAACAAGATTTATAGATACATCTTTAAATTTAACTCAGTTTAAGAGTTAATTCATATTGGTGCAACCCACCCCACCCCTCTTAGAAACACACAACCCACCCCATCCCTCTTAGAAACACACAACCCACCCCACCCCTCTTAGAAACACACAACCCACCCCACCCCTCTTAGAAACACACAACCCACCCCACCCCTCTTAGAAACACACAACCCACCCCACCCCTCTTAGAAACACAAAACCCACCCTATCCCTCTTAGAAACACACAACCCACCCCATCCCTCTTAGAAACACACAACCCACCCCATCCCTCTTAGAAACACACAACCCACCCCACCCCTCTTAGAAACACACAACCCACCCCATCCCTCTTAGAAACACACAACCCACCCCATCCCTCTTAGAAACACACAACCCACCCCTCTTAGAAACACACAACCCACCCCTCTTAGAAACACACAACCCACCCCATCCCTCTTAGAAACACACAACCCACCCCATCCCTTATAGAAACACACAACCCACCCCATCCCTCTTAGAAACACACAACCCACCCTATCCCTCTTAGAAACACACAACCCACCCCATCCCTCTTAGAATAACACAACCCACTATCCCCAGTCCTCCATCTGCACACACACCCACACACAGCAGTACTAACCTGGGTTGAGAGGGTGATTGAGAGGCTGGTGGGAGGCTGGGTGAACAGTGCAGAGCGGGAGGATGATCGCAGGACATGTGTTCTCCTGACAGGCTGGTCCTGATGGGGGAGAGGAGAGAACAACAGTGAGAACGGTGACAGAACGGTGACAGAACAGTCAGAACTGTCAGAACAGTGACAGAACCGTCAGAACGGTGACAGAACAGTCAGAACCGTCAGAACCGCGATAGAACCGTCAGAACGGTGACAGAACGGTGACAGAACAGTCAGAACCATCAGAACAGTGACAGAACGGTGACAGAACAGTCAGAACCGTGACAGAACCGATGTGTGGGTGTGCTGTGTACCGGAAATGTATCCAGCTATTATTTCCTTAAAATAAATATTTTCCATCCAGATATCAAATGAGTATACCTCAAACATTAAACATCTAATCTCTCTCTGAGCTGTTAGCAAACAGGATGTGGCTGAAAGATGCAGATATCAAATTAGTATACCTCAAACCTCAAGACTAAAACAGGAACGGGGGCTATATGAAACCCTCACGACTAAAACAGGGGGCTATATTAACCCCTCACCACTAAAACAGGGGGCTATATTAACCCCTCACACCTACAACAGGGGGCTATATGAAACCCTCACGACTAAAACAGGGGGCTATATTAACCCCTCACCACTAAAACAGGGGGCTATATTAACCCCTCACGACTAAAACAGGAACTGGGGCTATATTAACCCCTCACACCTACAACAGGGGCTATATTAACCCCTCACCACTAAAACAGGGGGCTATATTAACCCCTCACGACTAAAACAGGAACTGGGGCTATATTAACCCCTCACACCTACAACAGGGGGCTATATTAACCCCTCACCACTAAAACAGGGGCCTATATTAACCCCTCACGACTAAAACAGGGGCTATATTAACCCCTCACCACTAAAACAGGGGGCTATATTAACCCCTCACGACTAAAACAGGAACTGGGGCTATATTAACCACTCACGACTAAAACAGGGGCTATATTAACCCCTCACGACTAAAACAGGGGGCTATATTAACCCCTCACGACTAAAACAGGGGGCTATATTAACCCCTCACGCCTACAACAGGGACGGGGGCTATATTAACCCCTCACCACTAAAACAGGAACTGGGGCTATATTAACCCCTCACCGCTAAAACAGGGGGCTATATTAACCCCTCACCACTAAAACAGGGGGCTATATTAACCCCTCCCTAAAACAGGGGGCTATATTAACCCCTCACCACTAAAACAGGGGGCTATATTAACCCCTCACGCCTACAACAGGGGGCTATATTAACCCCTCACCACTAAAACAGGGGCTATATTAACCCCTCACCACTAAAACAGGGGCTATATTAACCCCTCACACCTACAACAGGGGGCTATATTAACCCCTCACCACTAAAACAGGGGCTATATTAACCCCTCACCACTAAAACAGGGGGCTATATTAACCCCTCACCACTAAAACAGGGGGCTATATTAACCCCTCACGCCTACAACAGGGACGGGGGCTATATTAACCCCTCACCACTAAAACAGGAACTGGGGCTATATTAACCCCTCACCGCTAAAACAGGGGGCTATATTAACCCCTCACCACTAAAACAGGGGGCTATATTAACCCCTCACCACTAAAACAGGGGGCTATATTAACCCCTCACCGCTAAAACAGGGGCTATATTAACCCCTCACCACTAAAACAGGGGGCTATATTAACCCCTCACCACTAAAACAGGGGGCTATATTAACCCCTCACGACTAAAACAGGAACGGGGGCTATATTAACCCCTCACTGGCTGTATTCCTGCCTTTTGTCCCTTTTGTCCCAATGATCCTTTTGTGTTTTCTTACAGCCCTCTGATTGGGCAATGTTAAAGTGCCACAACACTGAACTGCAGGTACCTAAAAGGATACAGATTACGCCAAATGAATGCATGCCCTACAGACATGAAATCACTGACCCTATAGAAATGGAATCACTGGCCCTATAGACATGGAATCACTGGCCCTATAGACATGGAATCACTGGTCCTATAGACATGGAATCACTGGCCCTATACACATGGAATCACTGGCTCTATAGACATGGAATCACTGGCCCTATAGACATGGAATCACTGGTCCTATAGACATGGAATCACTGGCCCTATACACATGGAATCACTGGTCCTATAGACATGAAATCACTTATCCTGTACACGTGGAATCACTGGCCCTATAGACATGGAATCACTGGCCATATAGACATGGAATCACTGGCCCTATAGACATGGAATCACTGGCCCTATACACATGGAATCACTGGCCCTATAGACATGGAATCACTGGCCCTATAGACATGGAATCACTGGCCCTATAGACATGGAATCGCTGGCCCTATAGACATGGAATCACTGGTCCTATAGACATGGAATCACTGGTCACTTCTAATTATTATTATGGAATCAAATCAAATCCAATTGTATTTGTCACATGCGCCAAATACAACAGAACTTACAGTGAAATGCTTACTTACAAGCCCTTAACCAACAATGCAGTTAAAAAAAAATATACATATATATATATATATATATGTATAAAATATATATTCTTCAATTACAAATAAAATTTACAAATAATTAGAGAGCAGCAGAAAATAACAATAATGAGGCTATATACAGGGTATTACGGTACAGAGTCAATGTGGAGGCTATATACAGGGTATTACGGTACAGAGTCAATGTGGAGGCTATATACAGGGGGTTATGGTACAGAGTCAATGTAGAGGCTATATGCAGGGTATTATGGTACAGAGTCAATGAGGAGGCTATATACAGGGTATTACGGTACAGAGTCAATGTGGAGGCTATATACAGGGTATTACGGTACAGAGTCAGTGTGGAGGCTATATACAGGGTATTACGGTACAGAGTCAATGTGGAGGCTATATACAGGGTATTACGGTACAGAGTCAATGTGGAGGCTATATACAGGGTATTACGGTACAGAGTCAGTGTGGAGGCTATAAACAGGGGGTACCGGTACAGAGTCAATGTGGAGGCCATATACAGGGTATTACGGTACAGAGTCAGTGTGGAGGCTATAAACAGGGGGTACCGGTACAGAGTCCATGTGGAGGCTATATACAGGGTATTACGGTACAGAGTCAATGTGGAGGCTATATACAGGGGGTACCGGTACAGAGTCAGTGTGGAGGCTATAAACAGGGGGTACCGGTACAGAGTCAATGTGGAGGCCATATACAGGGTATTACGGTACAGAGTCAGTGTGGAGGCTATAAACAGGGTATTACGGTACAGAGTCAATGTGGAGGCTATATACAGGGGGTACCGGTACAGAGTCAATGTGGAGTCTATATACAGGGTATTACGGTACAGAGTCAATGTGGAGGCTATATACAGGGGGTACCGGTACAGAGTCAATGTGGAGGCTATATACAGGGTATTACGGTACAGAGTCAATGTGGAGGCTATATACAGGGGGTACCAGTACAGAGTCAATGTGGAGGCTATATACAGGGGGTACCAGTACAGAGTCAATGTGGAGGCTATATACAGGGGGTACCGGTACAGAGTCAATGTGGAGGCTATATACAGGGGGTACCGGTACAGAGTCAATGTGGAGGCTATATACAGGGTATTACGGTACAGAGTCAATGTGGAGACTATATACAGGGGGTACCGGGACAGAGTCAATGTGGAGGCTATATACAGGGGGTACCGGTACAGAGTCAATGTGGAGGCTATATACAGGGGTACCGGTACAGAGTCAATGTGGAGGCTATATACAGGGGGTACCGGTACAGAGTCAATGTGGAGGCTATATACAGGGGGTACCGGTACAGAGTCAATGTGGAGGCTATATACAGGGGGTACCGGTACAGAGTCAATGTGGAGGCTATATACAGGTGGTACCGGTACAGAGTCAATGTGGAGGCTATATACAGGGGGTACCGGTATAGAGTCAATGTGGAGGCTATATACAGGGGGTACCGGTACAGAGTCAATGTGAGGCTATATACAGGGGTATAGAGTCAATGTGGAGTCTATATACAGGGGTACCGGTATAGAGTCAATGTGGAGGCTATATACAGGGGGTACAGAGTCAATGTGGAGGCTATATACAGGGGGTACCGGTACAGAGTCAATGTGGAGGCTATATACAGGGGGTACCGGTACAGAGTCAATGTGGAGGCTATATACAGGGGGTACCGGTATAGAGTCAATGTGGAGGCTATATACAGGGGGTACCGGTACAGAGTCAATGTGGAGGCTATATACAGGGGGTACCGGTACAGAGTCAATGTGGAGGCTATATACAGGGGGTACCGGTATAGAGTCAATGTGGAGGCTATATACAGGGGGTACCGGTACAGAGTCAATGTGGAGACTATATACAGGGGGTACCGGTACAGAGTCAATGTGGAGGTCATATACAGGGGGTACCGGTACAGAGTCAATGTGGAGGCTATATACAGGGGTACCGGTACAGAGTCAATGTGGAGGCTATATACAGGGGGTACCGGTACAGAGTCAATGTGGAGGCTATATACAGGGAGTACTGGTACAGAGTCAATGTGGAGACTATATACAGGGGTACCGGTACAGAGTCAATGTGGGGGCTATATACAGGGGTACCGGTACAGAGTCAATGTGGGGGCTATATACAGGGGGTACCGGTACTGAGTCAATGTGGAGGCTATGTACAGGGGGTACCGGTACAGAGTCAATGTGGAGACTATATACAGGGTATTACGGTACAGAGTCAATGTGGAGGCTATATACAGGGGTACCGGTACAGAGTCAATGTGGAGGCTATATACAGGGGGTACCGGTACAGAGTCAATGTGGAGGCTATATACAGGGGGTACCGGTACAGAGTCAATGTGGAGGCTATATACAGGGGGTACCGGTACAGAGTCAATGTGGAGGCTATATACAGGGGGTACCGGTATAGAGTCAATGTGGAGGCTATATACAGGGGCTATCGGTACAGAGTCAATGTGGGGGCTATATACAGGGGGTACCGGTACTGAGTCAATGTGGAGGCTATGTACAGGGGGTACCGGTACAGAGTCAATGTGGAGGCTATATACAGGGGGTACCGGTACAGAGTCAATGTGGAGGCTATATACAGGGGGTACCGGTATAGAGTCAATGTGGAGGCTATATACAGGGTGTTACGGTACAGAGTCAATGTGGAGGCTATATACAGGGTGTTACGGTACAGAGTCAATGTGCGGGGGCACCGGTTATTCAAGGTAACTGAGGTAATATGTACATGTACGTAGAGTTATTAAAGTGATTATGCATAGATAATAAACAGAGAGTAGCAGCAGCATAGAAGGGGGGTGGGGGAGTGCAGATAGTCTGGGAAGCCATTTGATTGGATGTCTTCTGGCTTGGGGGTAGAAGCTGTTTAGAAGCCCCTTGGACCTAGACCCGCCTCTCCGGTACCGCTTGATTGATTTATTTATGATACCATGTGCTAACGCTACAGTATTTGCCAATGCTAGCAAAAACGCTAGCAAACTCGGAGCGAAATGCTAGCAAACTGCCTGCCCTCCAGGACACATACAACGACAGTTTCGTCAAGATCATCATTACCCGACCCACAGCCTGTTCTCCCTGCTTCCATCACTCGGACACAGACACAGCCTGTTCTCCCTGCTTCCATCACTTGGACACAGACACAGCCTGTTCTCCCTGCTTCCATCACTCAGACACAGCCTATTCTCCCTGCTTCCATCACTCGGACACAGCCTGTTCTCCCTGCTTCCATCACACAGACACAGACTTTTCTCCCTGCTTCCATCACACAGACACAGCCTGTTCTCCCTGCTTCCATCACTTGGACACAGACACAACCTGTTCTCCCTGCTTCCATCACTCAGACACAGCCTGTTCTCCCTGCTTCCATCACACAGACACAGACTTTTCTCCCTGCTTCCATCACACAGACACAGCCTGTTCTCCCTGCTTCCATCACTTGGACACAGACACAACCTGTTCTCCCTGCTTCCATCACTCGGACACAGCCTGTTCTCCCTGCTTCCATCACTCGGACACAGCCTGTTCTCCCTGCTTCCATCACTCGGACACAGCCTGTTCTCCCTGCTTCCATCACTCAGACACAGACACAGCCTGTTCTCCCTGCTTCCATCACTTGGACACAGCCTGTTCTCCCTGCTTCCATCACACAGACACAGCCTGTTCTCCCTGCTTCCATCACTCGGACACAGCCTGTTCTCCCTGCTTCCATCACACAGACACAGCCTGTTCTCCCTGCTTCCATCACTCAGACACAGACACAGCCTGTTCTCCCTGCTTCCATCACTCAGACACAGACACAGCCTGTTCTCCCTGCTTCCATCACTCGGACACAGCCTGTTCTCCCTGCTTCCATCACACAGACACAGCCTGTTCTCCCTGCTTCCATCACTCAGACACAGACACAGCCTGTTCTCCCTGCTTCCATCACTCGGACACAGCCTGTTCTCCCTGCTTCCATCACACAGACACAGACTGTTCTCCCTGCTTCCATCACTCAGACACAGACACAGCCTGTTCTCCCTGCTTCCATCACTCAGACACAGACACAGCCTGTTCTCCCTGCTTCCATCACTCGGACACAGCCTGTTCTCCCTGCTTCCATCACACAGACACAGCCTGTTCTCCCTGCTTCCATCACTCAGACACAGACACAGCCTGTTCTCCCTGCTTCCATCACCCAGACACAGACACAGCCTGTTCTCCCTGCTTCCATCACTCAGACACAGACACAGCCTGTTCTCCCTGCTTCCATCACTCGGATATCATGTACTCTACACATCATAGTGTCTGACAGTATAATGACTAGATGATGTCTGAGACCAGAGGCCCTATGGTGCACTAGTTTAGACCAGAGGCCTATGGGTAACGTAGTGCACTAGTTTAGACCAGAGGCCTATGGGTAACGTAGTGCACTAGTTTAGACCAGAGGCCCTATGGGTAACGTAGTGCACTAGTTTTGACCAGAGGCCTATGGGTAACGTAGTGCACTAGTTTAGACCAGAGGCCCTATGGGTAACGTAGTGAACTAGTTTTGACCAGAGGCCTATGGGTAACGTAGTTAATTTACGTTTCTGTGAGAGTTGCCAGAACAAATCGGAGATACCAAAAATATTTCCCGCTCCGGTTGGTGTGGTATTTACGCCCAAATGAAAACACACAACGAGAGGACATGGGCCACACACACACACACACACGGTGAGAGGAGAAGGGACAGATTAGATAGACACACATGATAGAAGAAGTAGACATTGTGAAAGGAGACAGGTGAGAGGAGAGGGGGACAGGTAAGAGGAGAGGGGAGAGATAAGAAGAGAGATGTGCCCTTCATCTCTCTCTCTCCTTCTCCCTCTCTCTCCCTCCCTTCACTTGCCCTACCAGTCAGAGATGTTTGTATCCCAAGGGGAGGAGGGGGAGGAGGGGGAAAGAGATGGGAGGCTGCAGGCAATCTCTCAGGCCACAGAGAGGAGAGATACAGTAGAGAGGAGAGAGAGAGAAAGTAGAGAGAGAGAGAGTAGAGAGGAGAGAGTAGAGAGGAGAGATAAAGTAGAGAGGAGATACACTATGCTACCTCACACACACATACACACACACACACACACACACACACTATGCTACCCACACACACACACACACACACACACACACACACACACACACACACACACACACACACACACACACACACACACTTTGCTACCTCACACCCACACTATGCTACCCACACACCCACACTATGCTACCTCACACACCCACACTATGCTACCTCACACACACACACTATGCTACCTCACACACACACACTATGCTACCTCACACACACACACTATGCTACCTCACACACACACACTATGCTACCTCACACACACACACTATGCTACCTCACACACACACACACAGACATGCTAACGCACACAGTGAAAGATTTCCCCCATTTTGCAATTCATCATGACCGCCAAGGACACTGTGTGTGTGTGTG
This sequence comes from Oncorhynchus tshawytscha, assembly GCF_018296145.1. Classification (NCBI taxonomy): domain Eukaryota; kingdom Metazoa; phylum Chordata; class Actinopteri; order Salmoniformes; family Salmonidae; genus Oncorhynchus; species Oncorhynchus tshawytscha. Next base: position 44,349,168 of record NC_056453.1, read on the forward strand.
TGTGTGTGTGTGTGTGTGTGTGTGTGTGTGTGTGTGTGTGTGTGTGTGTGTGTGTGTGTGTGTGTGTGTGTGTGTGTGTGTGTGTGTGTGTGTGTGTGTGTGTGTATATATATATATAGAGAGAGAGAGCTGGGCAGCAGCACCAGCAGGTCTGCAGTGAGACAGGACGGGAGATTCCTGACACAGAGCCACCACAGCAGAGCAACCGTCGCCTGGCTTCCCAAACTCCTTGCTCTGGGGCCAAACGCCACAGACGAGAGTTGGTTCTCCTCTGAGTCTGGCTCGGAGTACCTCCCTGACGAACGCAAACAAAATCTAAAACCCTTCTGATTGGTCCCAGAAAACGATGGGTTGAGTCAGAGCCAGAACACAGGTGGGCAAAGATGCTTTTTTTGGGGGGGGAATGTATAGTTTCCTTTTATTGGTTAGAAATGAGCCAATCGCTGACGGCTATGAGTTGTACCCCTCAACTTTGATCACCAACGACTTCATTGACGTCAGTCTCAGATGGAAGTATGTAGCTCACAGAGAAACGGAAGTATTGAGTTAGAGTCGTCAGGCAAGAGCAAGTTGAGGTACCTAAACCGCTTGGAGTAACCCTAGATTGTAAACTGTCATGGTCAAAACGTATTGATACAACAGTAGCTAAGATGGCACAGACACATGCATACAAAACACACGATAACATAGGCACTCTACACACATGTACACAGATTTTGTGTTGTAGATATGTGGTAGTAATGGCCTGAGGGAACACACTGAATGCTTTCATTTTGCTGGACCCCAGGAAGAGTAGCTGGCTGCTGGGAGGGAAAAAGAGAGAGGCTAGGAGAAAGAAAGAAAGGGAGGCTAGGAGGGAGAGAGTCTGGGAGGGAGAGAGAGAGACTGGGAGGGAGAGAGAGAGAGACTGGGAGGGAGAGAGAAAGAGACTGGGAGGGAGAGAGAAAGACAGAGGCTGGGAGGGAGAGAGAAAGAGCGAGGCTGGGAGGGAGACAGGGAGACTGGGAGGAAGAGAGAGAGAGGCTGGGAGGGAGAGAGAGAGAGACTGGGAGGGAGAGAGAGAGAGGCTGGGAGGGAGAGAGAGACTGGGAGGGAGAGAGAAAGAGAGAGGCTGGGAGGGAGAGAGAAAGAGAGAGGCTGGGAGGGAGAGCGAAAGAGAGAGGCTGGGATGGAGAGAGAGTCTGGGAGGGAGAGAGAGAGAGGGATCGTGGGGCCCATAGGGTTCTATTTAGCCAGGGCCCATGGGGTTCTATTTAGCCAGGGCCCGTAAGGGTTCTATTTAGCCAGGGCCCGTGGGGTTCTATTTAGCCAGGGCCCATGGGGTTCTATTTAGCCAGTGCCCGTAGGGTTCTATTTAGCCAGGGCCCGTAGGGTTCTATTTAGCCAGGGCCCGTAAGGTTCTATTTAGCCAGGGCCCGTAGGGTTCTATTTAGCCAGGGCCCGTGGGGTTCTATTTAGCCAGGGCCCATGGGGTTCTATTTAGCCAGGGCCCGTAGGGTTCTATTTAGCCAGGGCCCATAGGGTTCTATTTAGCCAGGGCCCATGGGGTTCTATTTAGCCAGGGCCCGTAAGGGTTCTATTTAGCCAGGGCCCGTGGGGTTCTATTTAGCCAGGGCCCATGGGGTTCTATTTAGCCAGTGCCCGTAGGGTTCTATTTAGCCAGGGCCCGTGGGGTTCTATTTAGCCAGGGCCCGTGGGGTTCTATTTGGAATTATAATTGTTTTTATTTTACCTTTATTTAACTTGGAAAGTCAGTTAAGAACAAATTCTTATTTTCAATGACGGTCTAGGAACAGTGGGTTAACTGCCTGTTCAGGGGCAGAACAACAGATTTTTACCTTGTCAGCTCGGGGATTTGAACTAGCAACCTTTGGGTTAGGGTTCTTTTTAAAGGGAATAGGGTGACATCTGGGACAGACAGGTAGTAGATGAATCGAGGAGGTTTAGAGACTCACTTCATTCATAAAAACAACACACACACAGACAGTCACTCGTACCTATAGCCTGCTTCCACTAAACACACAGAAATGTCTCTCTCCTCTTTGGGACGAGAGGGGAAAACTGTTCAGGCTGTGACAGAATGTTCCTGGGAGGCGAATGGTTCTAATCTCCCCAGAATGCTCAGTGGTTGACCTTCTCATCATGGAGGATGATGAAACATAACAAAGACAGGTCAGTACAACACATACAGCAGCCCTGTCTGTCCATCTGTTACAGCGAGAATTTATAATGCTTGAAAGGGGCATGAATCTCTCTCTCGCTTTCCCGAGAGAGAGAGAGAGAGAGAGAGATGAGAGATACCAGAGGGAATAGTCTCAAAATCAAATCAAATCAAATTTATTTGTCACATACACATGGTTAGCAGATGTTAATGCGAGTGTAGCGAAATGCTTGTGCTTCTAGTTCCAACAATGCAGTAATAACGAGCAAGTAATCTAACTAACAATTCCAAAACTACTGTCTTAAACACAGTGTAAGGGGATAAAGAATATGTACATAAGGATATATGAATGAGTGATGGTACAGAGCAGCATAGGCAAGATACAGTAGCTGATATCGAGTACAGTATATACATATGAGATAAGTATGTAAACCAAGTGGCATAGTTAAAGTGGCTAGTGATACATGTATTACATAAGGATGCAGTCGATGATATAGAGTACAGTATCTACGTATACATATGAGATCAATAATGTAGGGTAAGTAACATTATATAAGATAGCATTGTTTAAAGTGGCTAGTGATATATTTACATAATTTCCCATCAATTCCCATTATTAAAGTGGCTGGAGTTGAGTCAGTGTCAGTGTCAGTGTGTTGGCAGCAGCCACTCAATGTTAGTGGTGGCTGTTTAACAGTCTGATGGCCTTGAGATAGAAGCTGTTTTTCAGTCTCTCGGTCCCAGCTTTGATGCACAGGTACTGACCTCGCCTTCTGGATGACAGCAGGGTGAACAGGCAGTGGCTCGGGTGGTTGATGTCCTTGATGATCTTTATGGCCTTCCTGTTGCATCGGGTGGTGTAGGTGTCCTGGAGGGCAGGTAGTTTGCCCCCGGTGATGCGTTGTGCAGACCTCACTACCCTCTGGAGAGCCTTACGGTTGAGGGCGGTGCAGTTGCCGTACCAGGCGGTGATGCAGCCCGCCAGGATGCTCTCGATTGTGCATCTGTAAAAGTTTGTGAGTGCTTTTGGTGACAAGCCGAATTTCTTCAGCCTCCTGAGGTTGAAGAGGCGCTGCTGCGCCTTCTTCACGATGCTGTCTGTGTGAGTGGACCAATTCAGTTTGTCTGTGATGTGTATGCCGAGGAACTTAAAACTTACTACCCTCTCCACTACTGTTCCATCGATGTGGATAGGGGGGTGTTCCCTCTGCTGTTTCCTGAAGTCCACAATCATCTCCTTAGTTTTGTTGACGTTGAGTGTGAGGTTGTTTTCCTGACACCACACTCCGAGGGCCCTCACCTCCTCCCTGTAGGCCGTCTCGTCGTTGTTGGTAATCAAGCCTACCACTGTTGTGTCGTCCGCAAACTTGATGATTGAGTTGGAGGCGTGCGTGGCCACGCAGTCGTGGGTGAACAGGGAGTACAGGAGAGGGCTCAGAACGCACCCTTGTGGGGCCCCAGTGTTGAGGATCAGCGGGGAGGAGATGTTGTTGCCTACCCTCACCACCTGGGGCGGCCCGTCAGGAAGTCCAGTACCCAGTTGCACAGGGTGGGGTCGAGACCCAGGGTCTCGAGCTTGATGACGAGCTTGGAGGGTACTATGGTGTTGAATGCCGAGCTGTAGTCGATGAACAGCATTCTCACATAGGTATTCCTCTTGTCCAGATGGGTTAGGGCAGTGTGCAGTGTGGTTGAGATTGCATCGTCTGTGGACCTATTTGGGCGGTAAGCAAATTGGAGTGGGTCTAGGGTGTCAGGTAGGGTGGAGGTGATATGGTCCTTGACTAGTCTCTC
>NC_056453.1:44358122-44368122 GCF_018296145.1 Oncorhynchus tshawytscha
CCCTCCCTCCATCTCTCTTTCCTCTCCCTCCATCCCCCTCTCTCCATCCCTCCCTCTCCCCTCCCTACCTCCCTCCATCCATCTCTCTTTCCTCTCCCTCCATCCCCCTCTCTCCCTCCCTCTCCCCTCCATCCATCTCTCTCTCCTCTCCCTCCATGCCCCTCTCTCCATCTCTTTCTCCTCTCCCTCCATCCCTCCCTCTCCCCTCTCCGCTATTATGTCTTTCCCTCCATCCCTCCCTCTCCCCTCTCTCCGCTATTATCTCTCCCTCCATCCCCCAACATCCCTCCCTCTCCCCTCTCTCTGCTATTATGTCTCTCCCTCCATCCCTCCCTCTCCCCTCTCTCCGCTATTATCTCTCCCTCCATCCCTTCCCCTTTGTCTGTCCTCTACTATCCATCTCATCTCCTCTCCTTCCTCCGCTCTCCATCCTCTCCTTCCTCCGCTCTCCATCCTCTCCTTCCTCCGCTCTTCATCCTCTCCTTTCTCCGCTCTCCATCCTCTCCTTTCTCCGCTCTCCATGTGTCCTCCTTCCTCCGCTCTCCATCCTCTCCTTCCTCCGCTCTCCATCCTCTCCTTCCTCCGCTCTTCATCCTCTCCTTTCTCCGCTCTCCATCCTCTCCTTTCTCCGCTCTTCATCCTCTCCTTTCTCCGCTCTTCATCCTCTCCTATCCTACCAACCCCACTCCTCTCCTCTCAAGCCATCTCCTCCCCCCTTTCTCTCTCTCTCTCTCCCAAACGGTGTTATGTGGGGTCTAAAGGGCCAGTGTGTCCCCCCCACCTCCTAAATGGGGCTATTAGTTGTTGAGTCACAAGCCACTACATCAGAAAGAACTGCCTCAGGCCGACAACACAGAAAGCCCCGCCTCAGGCCGACAACACAGAAAGCCCCGCCTCAGGCCGACAACACAGAAAGCCCCGCCTCAGGCCGACAACACAGAAAGCACCGCCTCAGGCCGACAACACAGAAAGCCCGCCTCAGGCCGAAAACACAGAAAGCCCTGCCTCAGGCCGAAAACACAGAAAGCCACAACACAGAAAGCCCTGCCTCAGGCCGAAACACAGAAAGCCCTGCCTCAGGCCGACAACACAGAAAGCCCTGCCTCAGGCCGACAACACAGAAAGCCTGCCTCAGGCCGACAACACAGAAAGCAGAAAGCCCTGCCTCAGGCCGACAACACAGAAAGCCCTGCCTCAGGCCGACAACACAGAAAGCCCTGCCTCAGGCCGACAACACAGAAAGCCCTGCCTCAGGCCGACAACACAGAAAGCCCTGCCTCAGGCCGACAACACAGAAAGCCCTGCCTCAGGCCGACAACACAGAAAGCCCTGCCTCAGGCCGACAACACAGAAAGCCCTGCCTCAGGCCGACAACACAGAAAGCCCTGCCTCAGGCCGACAACACAGAAAGCCCTGCCTCAGGCCGACAACACAGAAAGCCCTGCCTCAGGCCGACAACACAGAAAGCCCTGCCTCAGGCCGACAACACAGAAAGCCCTGCCTCAGGCCGACAACACAGAAAGCCCTGCCTCAGGCCGACAACACAGAAAGCCCTGCCTCAGGCCGACAACACAGAAAGCCCTGCCTCAGGCCGACAACACAGAAAGCCCTGCCTCAGGGCCGACAACACAGAAAGCCCTGCCTCAGGCCGACAACACAGAAAGCCCTGCCTCAGGCCGACAACACAGAAAGCCCTGCCTCAGGCCGACAACACAGAAAGCCCTGCCTCAGGCCGACAACACAGAAAGCCCTGCCTCAGGCCGACAACACAGAAAGCCCTGCCTCAGGCCGACAACACAGAAAGCCCTGCCTCAGGCCGACAAGCCCTGCCTCAGGCCGACAACACAGAAAGCCCTGCCTCAGGCCGACAACACAGAAAGCCCCTGCCTCAGGCCGACAACACAGAAAGCCCTGCCTCAGGCCGACAACACAGAAAGCCCTGCCTCAGGCCGACAACACAGAAAGCCCTGCCTCAGGCCGACAACACAGAAAGCCCTGCCTCAGGCCGACAACACAGAAAGCCCTGCCTCAGGCCGACAACACAGAAAGCCCAGAAAGCCCTGCCTCAGGCCGACAACACAGAAAGCCCTTTCTTTCTTTGTGCTTCTGTTTTCTACCACAAACAAAAACATCTTCATCCAAATCTCCCTGCTCCTCCCACACACACTGTTTCTACCCAATCACGCCCTCTCCCTCTCCTCTCTCCCCCCACCTCCTGTTTCTACCCCCATCACTGTTTCTACCCCCCTCTCCCTCTCCTCTCTCCCCCCACCTCCTGTTTCTACCCCAATCACGCCCTCTCCCTCTCCTCTCTCCCCCCACCTCCTGTTTCTACCCCTATCACGCCCTCTCCCTCTCCTCTCTCTCCCCCCACCTCCTGTTTCTACCCCTATCACGCCCTCTCCCTCTCCTCTCTCTCCCCCCACCTCCTGTTTCTACCCCAATCACGCCCTCTCCCTCTCCTCTCTCCCCCACCTCCTGTTTCTACCCCTATCACGCCCTCTCCCTCTCCTCTCTCCCCCCACCTCCTGTTTCTACCCCTATCACGCCCCTCCCTCTCTCTCTCTCTCCCCCCACCTCCTGTTTCTACCCCTATCACGCCCTCTCCCTCTCCTCTCTCTCCCCCCACCTCCTGTTTCTACCCCTATCACGCCCTCTCCCTCTCCTCTCTCCCCCCACCTCCTGTTTCTACCCCTATCACGCCCTCTCCCTCTCCTCTCTCCCCCCACCTCCTGTTTCTACCCCTATCACGCCCTCTCCCTCTCCCTCTCCCCCCCACCTCCTGTTTCTACCCAATCACGCCCTCTCCCTCTCCTCTCTCCCCCCACCTCCTGTTTCTACCCCTATCACGCCCTCTCCCTCTCCTCTCTCCCCCCACCTCCTGTTTCTCACGCCCTCTCCCCCCTATCCCCCACACCCCTCTACCCCTCTCCTCTCTCTCCCCCACCTCCTGTTTCTAACCCTATCACGCCCTCTCCCTCTCCTCTCTCCCCCCACCTCCTGTTTCTACCCCTATCACGCCCTCTCCCTCTCCTCTCTCTCCCCCCACCTCCTGTTTCTAACCCTATCACGCCCTCTCCCTCTCCTCTCTCCCCCCACCTCCTGTTTCTACCCCTATCACGCCCTCTCCCTCTCCTCTCTCCCCCCCCACCTCCTGTTTCTAACCCCTATCACGCCCTCTCCTCTCCCTCCCCCCACCTCCTCTCCCCCCACCTCCTGTTTCCCCACCTCCTGTTTCTACCCCTATCACGCCCTCTCCCTCTCCTCTCTCCCCCCACCTCCTGTTTCTACCCCTATCACGCCCTCTCCCCTCCTCCTCTCTCCCCCCACCTCCTGTTTCTACCCCTATCACGCCCTCTCCCTCTCCTCTCTCCCCCACCTCCTGTTTCTACCCCTATCACGCCCTCTCCCTCTCCTCTCTCCCCCCACCTCCTGTTTCTACCCCTATCACGCCTCTCCCTCTCCTCTCTCCCCCCCACCTCCTGTTTCTACCCCTATCACGCCCTCTCCCTCTCTCTCTCCCCCCACCTCCTGTTTTCTAACCCTATACCCCACGCCCTCTCCCTCTCCTCTCTCCCCCCACCTCCTGTTTCTAACCCTATCACGCCCTCTCCCTCTCCTCTCTCTCCCCCACCTCCTGTTTCTACCCCTATCACGCCCTCTCCCTCTCCTCTCTCCCCCCACCTCCTGTTTCTACCCCAATCATGCCCTCTCCCTCTCCTCCCTCTCTCTCCCCCCACCTCCTGTTTCTACCCCAATCACGCCCTCTCCCTCTCCTCTCTCTCCCCCCACCTCCTGTTTCTACCCCAATCATGCCCTCTCCCTCTCCCCCCACCTCTCTCCACACCCCTCCCCCATCCTGTTTCTACCCCTATCACGCCCTCTCCCTCTCCTCTCTCTCCCCCCTCCCATCCTGTTTCTACCCAATCACGCCCTCTCCCTATCCCTCTCCACACCCCTCCCATCCTGTTTCAACCCCTATCACGCCCTCTCCCTCTCCCTCTCCCCCCACCTCCTCTACCCCACACCCCTCTCTCCCCCCATCCTGTTTCAACCCCTATCACGCCCTCTCCCTCTCCTCTCTCTCCCCCTCCCATCCTGTTTCTACCCTATCACGCCCTCTCCCTCTCTCTCTCCCCCCACCTCCTCTCTCCCCCCTCTCATCCTGTTTCTACCCAATCACGCCCTCTCCTCTCTCCCCCACCTCCTGTTTCTACCCCTCTCGCCCCCCCTCTCATCCTGTTTCTACCCAATCATGCCCTCTCATCCCTCTCCTCTCTCTCCCCCTCTCATCCTGTTTCTACCCCTATCACGCCCTCTCCCTCTCCTCTCTCTCCCCCTCTCATCCTGTTTCTACCCAATCACGCCCTCTCCCTCTCTCCCCCCCTCTCTCCACACCCCCTCCTGTTTCTACCCCTATCCGCTCTCTGTTTCAACCCCTCTCTCTCCCCCTCCCATCCTGTTTCTACCCAATCACGCCCTCTCCCTCTCCCTCTCTCCCCCCACCTCCTGTTTCTACCCCAATCATGCCCTCTCCCTCTCCCCCCTCTCTAACCCCACCCCCTCCCATCCTGTTTCAACCCCTATCACGCCCTCTCCCTCTCCTCTCTCTCCCCCTCCCATCCTGTTTCTACCCAATCACGCCCTCTCCCTCTCCTCTCTCCACACCACCTCCTGTTTCTACCCCATCACGCCCTCTCCCTCTCCTCTCTCCCCCCCCTCCCATCCTGTTTCTACCCAATCACGCCCTCTCCCTATCCCTCTCCACACCCCTCCCATCCTGTTCGTGGTAGAGCAGAACAAGGATTTCCCCAGGGATGCCCTTCCTAGCTGGCTGCTGAAAACAACACTGATCCTCTGTATGTCTCAGCTCTCATGTTTGAATAACTGAGTGACTAACTGGCTGGCTAAATGGCTGGCTGGCTGACTAAATATCTGGCTGACTGACTGGCTGACTGACTAAATATCTGGCTGACTGACTGGCTGACTGACTAAATATCTGGCTGACTGACTGGCTGACTGACTTAATGGCTGGCTGGCTGGCAAAATATCTGGCTGACTGACTAAATGGCTGGCTGGCTGGCTGGCTGACTGGCTGACTGGCTGACTGACTAAATGGCTGGCTGGCTGACTAAATATCTGGCTGACTGACTAACTGACTGGCTGACTGGCTGACTGACTAAATGGCTTGCTGGCTGACTAAATGGCTGGCTGGCTGACTAAATATCTGTCTGACCGACTGGCTGACTGACTAAACGGCAGGCGGGCTGACTAAATGGCTGGCTGCTGGACAACTACTGCACCGATTATGTCCATGACTTAGCTCTCACATCTGGCTGACTTCCCCCCCACTCCCCCCTACTCGCTCCTCCTCTCACCCCTTGCTGGTGAGAATAGAGCTACAGAATGGCCAGACAGAGATAACTACTGCACCGACTCTATAGCTCAGGGCACATGTCTCTGTCTCAAAACATTACCAGACACCAAATCCTTGCTTCCTTCCTCCTTGTTGTTACCTCAATTCCATACCTCCCTGTCAAAGCTCATTGGAGGAGGATCCCAGGTCTACCGCCCCAGGACCCCCGGGACCCCCTCCCCCCCCTCTCTCGGCGGTATAATAAGAAGTGGAGACTGAGTCCAAGATGTCCGCCCGTTGTTTTCAAGGTAACCTATAGACCGTCTATATCTCCAGGAGTCATGGACCATCTATATCTCCAGGAGTCATGGACCATCTATATCTCCAGGAGTCACGGACTATCTATATCTCCAGGAGTCACGGACCATCTATATCTCCAGGAGTCATGGACCGTCAGGAGTCATGGACCATCTATATCTCCAGGAGTCATGGACCGTCAGGAGTCATGGACCATCTATATCTCCAGGAGTCATGGACCGTCAGGAGACATGGACCATCTATATCTCCGTGATTCATACGGAACAACATCACACTATCCATCAGTGCACACAGGGAGCAGAGACGACATAATAAAGTCATCCAAAAACATGAATATCTTCAGCTGTGAGTCAGAATGGTCTTTATGGGCCGGGCATCATGGGCCAGTCTTTATGGGCCGGGGATTATGGGCCAGGCATTATGGGCCGGGCATTATGGGCCAGGAGGGTATTATGGGTCGGGCATTATGGGACATGGTCTTTATGGGCCTGGCATTATGGGTCGGTCTTTATGGGTCGGGCATTACCGGTCTTTATGGGCCGGGCATTATGGACCATCTTTATGGGCCAGGCATTATGGGCCGGTCTTTATGGGCCGGGCATTATGGGCCAGTCTTTATGGACCGGTCTTTATGGGCCGGTCATTATGGGCCGGGCGTTATGGGCCGGGCATTATGGGCCGGGCATTATGGGCCAGGCATTATGGGCTATATCTCCGGGCATTATGGGCCGGGCATTATGGACCGGGCATTATGGGTCGGGCATTATGGGCTGGGCATTATGGGCCGGGCATTATGGGCCGGGCATTATGGGTCGGGCATTATGAATGGTCTTTATGGGCCGGGCATTATGGGCCAGTCTTTATGGGCCGGGCATTATGGGCCGGTCTTTATGGGCCGGGCATTATGGGCCGGTCTTTATGGGCCGGGCATTATGGGCCGGGCTTTATGGGCCGGGCTTTATGGGCGGGCGTTATGGGCCGGTCATTATGGGTCGGGCATTATGGGCCGGTCTTTATGGGCCGGAAATTATGGGCGGTCTTTATGGGCCGGTCTTTATGGGCCGGGCATTATGGGCCGGTCTTTATGGGCCGGGCATTATGGGCGGTCTTTATGGGCCGGGCATTATGGGCGGTCTTTATGGGCCGGGCATTATGGGCCGGTCTTTATGGGCCGGGCTTTATGGGCCGGTCATTATGGGCCGGGCGTTATGGGCGGTCTTTATGGGCCAGGCATTATGGGCGGTCTTTATGGGCCGGGCATTATGGGCCGGTCTTTATGGGCCGGTCTTTATGGGCCGGTCATTATGGGCCGGGCGTTATGGGCCGGGCATTATGGGCCGGGCATTATGGGCCGGGCATTATGGGCCGGGCATTATGGGCCGGGCATTATGGGCCGGGCATTATGGGTCGGGCATTATGGGCTGGGCATTATGGGCCGGGCATTATGGGCCGGGCATTATGGGTCGGGCATTATGGGCCGGTCTTTATGGGCCGGGCATTATGGGCCGGTCTTTATGGGCCGGGCATTATGGGCCGGTCTTTATGGGCCGGGCATTATGGGCCGGTCTTTATGGGCCGGGCATTATGGGCCGGGCTTTATGGGCCGGGCTTTATGGGCCGGGCGTTATGGGCCGGTCATTATGGGTCGGGCATTATGGGCCGGTCTTTATGGGCCGGAAATTATGGGCGGTCTTTATGGGCCGGTCTTTATGGGCCGGGCATTATGGGCCGGTCTTTATGGGCCGGGCATTATGGGCCGGTCTTTATGGGCCGGGCATTATGGGCCGGTCTTTATGGGCCGGGCATTATGGGCCGGTCTTTATGGGCCGGGCTTTATGGGCCGGTCATTATGGGCCGGGCGTTATGGGCCGGGCATTATGGGCCGGGCATTATGGGCCGGGCATTATGGGCCGGGCATTATGGGCCGGGCATTATGGGCTGGGCATTATGGGCCGGGCATTATGGGTCGGGCGTTATGGGTCGGGCGTTATGGGCCGGGCTTTATGGGCCGGTCATTATGGGCCGGGCTTTATGGGCCGGTCATTATGGGCCGGGCATTATGGGCCGGGCATTATGGGCCGGGCATTATGGGCCGATTATGGGCCGGGCATTATGGGCCGGGCATTATGGGTCGGGCATTATACCTGCAGTACCGAAGAACAACTGTAGGAGCAGTCGAAAACGTGGCCCTTTGCCATCTCCTCCCTCTTCCCTTGCACTCTCCCCCCTCTCTCCCCTGGCTGGGCCATCATGCTGGGGTTATCCCAAGAGAGAGCAACACACACACACACAAGGGAGAAATATTGCAGTGAAGGGGAGTGGTCTGAGAGGGAAACTACACAGCACTATTTCATTCTGAGGAGAGAGAGAAGAGAGAGAAGAGAGAGAAGAGAGAGGGCGAGAATGGGACAGAGGAGTGCAGGAAAACCCCACCCGGATCAATAGCCATGGCAGACGGAACTGTGCAACCCATAGCAGAAAGAGGGAGTGGTGTTAGCCCTGTTTCATAAGCATCTGTGATCACAAATCATGACGTTACGTTGGACCCATTCGCATTGAATAGATGTTATTTTACATGGTCAAACTAACAGCAGTGCCTATATGATGTCCTTTCCATGCAGGCGTGACCTGCTGGAGTGACGCTTCGATGTAAATGTTGTTGATCAGTAGGCTAATAGAAGTCCCAAATGGTGCTACAGATGACTAACAGACTCCTCTGATCAGCCGAAACCAGCTCAATAACTCAATGCACACACTGCTACTGAATATGCATTCAGCTGTATTGTGGGTAGTCCTGTGCCATCTTCATTTACCCACTTATGAGATTTACCATTCAAATCCAATTAACATTATGTTGTTATGTAGTTAGATTTTTTTATATATATGTTTTTTTTCATCAAAGTCACATTTTTTTGTTTGATTTTAAAATGGAGGCACGGCTGTCTCTGGGACATTGTCAGATTTTAAAATGGAGGCACGGCTGTCTCTGGGACATTGTCAGATTTTAAAATGGAGGCACGGCTGTCTCTGGGACATTGTCTGATTTTAAAATGGAGGCACGGCTGTCTCTGGGACATTGTCTGATTTTAAAATGGAGGCACGGCTGTCTCTGGGACATTGTCAGATTTTAAAATGGAGGCACGGCTGTCTCTGGGACATTGTCAGATTTTAAAATGGAGGCACGGCTGTCTCTGGGACATTGTCTGATTTTAAAATGGAGGCACGGCTGTCTCTGGGACATTGTCTGATTTTAAAATGGAGGCACGGCTGTCTCTGGGACATTGTCAGATTTTAAAATGGAGGCACGGCTGTCTCTGGGACATTGTCAGATTTTAAAATGGAGGCACGGCTGTCTCTGGGACATTGTCAGAATATTCTTATTTTAATGATATTGAATATCACCTCAAACATCAGCCAACGGGCCTTCCTTAAGCACCAGAAACCCGTCGTTCTCTAAATCGTAGCTACAATAGTCTGACAGTGGCTTTGTTTCGGGTCTTTCTCTAATAATTATAAACCCACTTTGGGTCCTTGAAAAGCTGTTTATAAAAAGACAAGGATTATGAATGGAAGGAACACCTTGTCCATCTTCTTCTTCTTTATCGAACAGCAGCCTGTTACAGGAAATGGGAGATATCTTCCTGCTACAACATGTTATCTATGGCCTATTCGATAAAGAACAGAAGATGGACAATAAGTTGTTTATAACCTTGTAGCTACAACATGTTATCTATGTCCTATTCGATAAAGAACAGAAGATGGACAATAAGTTGTTTATAACCTTGTAGCTACAACATGTTATCTATGTCCTATTCGATAAAGAACAGAAGATGGACAATAAGTTGTTACTTATATAACCTTGTAGCTACAACATGTTATCTATGTCCTATTCGATAAAGAACAGAAGATGGACAATAAGTTGTTACTTATATAACCTTGTAGCTACAACATGTTATCTATGGCCTATTCGATAAAGAACAGAAGATGGACAATAAGTTGTTACTTATATTACCTTGTAGCTACAACATGTTATCTATGTCCTATTCGATAAAGAACAGAAGATGGACAATAAGTTGTTACTTATATTACCTTGTAGCTACAACATGTTATCTATGTCCTATTCGATAAAGAACAGAAGATGGACAATAAGTTGTTACTTATATTACCTTGTAGCTACAACATGTTATCTATGTCCTATTCGATAAAGAACAGAAGATGGACAATAAGTTGTTACTTATATTACCTTGTAGCTACAACATGTTATCTATGTCCTATTCGATAAAGAACAGAAGATGGACAATAAGTTGTTACTTATATTACCTTGTA